>NC_137893.1:100315049-100530608 GCF_963455335.1 Martes martes
TCAGTGATGTTCATTTTCTTTTTTCTTTTTTTTTAAGATTTTTATTTATTTGACAGAAAGAGAGAGTACAAGCAGGGGGAGCAACAGAGGCAGAGGGAGAAGCAGACTCCCCGCTGAGCAAGGAGCCTGATGTGGGACTTGATCTCAGGACACTGAGATCATGACCTGAGCTGAAGGCAGCCGCTTAACCAACTGAGCCACCCAGAAGCCCCTGATGTTCGTTTACTTGTTCATTATACATGAGTGTGTATGTGTGTCTCATTTGAGTATCGTGCAATGAAGAAATATATATGTTTGTGTATATACATTTATATCATGTATAGGCACACACACATAGAATATATTTATCAGTAAGATTAGGTCTAGAGAAGAGCAATGAAAATAGACCTTTCTCTTATGGCAGTCACAGAGGAGAACTCAGTACACTACTCAATGCTTGTATACTGATGGCTCCTCCAGAAATCTCTCACTTTAAGACCTTGACAAGCAGGCAGATAAAATGAAATACTTAAGTGGGGAGGTATATGGCAATGCCAACAGGTCAGGCACTTGATGAGTTTACACTCTGCCTAAATATATTCCAGTGAATTTTTAAATGCAGTGTCTACTTATCTACTCGTTGGATCCCACCCCATGGAGCATTTAATTTGGTGCTCACCAACACAAGTATCCAAACTGCTTTTCTCCAAGGCCTTAAAATTGTATGTGTATGAGATGTTCCTTGGGTCCCAAGATACAGTTTAAAGGCTAAATAGCTCTAGTTTCTAAGGGGGTTAATAGCATTGGAATTTATTAAACTTGACTTTGTTTGGTTTAAAATACTTGAGAGCACTGTCAGTTCCAGACCTGCCTACCTATCCCATTATAGACATATCATTTCAGAGAGACACAGATGGTTTTCTTGTTTAGCCAAAATCTTATTTTAATGGTTCTGAATCTTTATTTCTTAGACACACAAGGTATATAAAGTTCATATCTGCCACATTGCGTTTTTATAGATTACTGTTGTACCGCAGATAAATAAGCTGTTGTCTTTCAAAATCCCCTGTGTAAGTTCACCTCCTTTCTCATCTGCCTATCCCTTTACTGGATGACAGTGTGGGTGTTTTCAACAAAAATCTTGAATTTACTCTAATGCGCATTTTAAGGCAAATCATTCCTACTATTAAGTACACCACATGTAGTTACAAATTATTTTCCATACAATTTAAAATGAATCTTTACCCATAATCTGAAAGATCCAGAAAGTAAATGATCATTAAGTAATTGACAAAATTAAATGACAAAATTACAAGTAATGTAAGTAAATGACAAAATTACAAGCCATATGGAAAGAACAAACAAACAGAATCATCAGTAACAACAAAACCCATGTTACACTAGGGATGACCAGCACCTTTTAATGAAAGAAGGCTGGGAATACCTTTCTGCAACACAAGCTAACATTTTTACATTTGTTTCATGTTATGCGAAATTAAAACAACCCTAAATCTTCGGAGGAATTTGTAGAGAAGCCAATAATTTAAAACTTAAATATTGAGGCACCAGGACACCTGGGTGGCTCAGTCAGTTAAGCATCTGCACTTGATTTTGGCTTAGGTCATGATCTCAGGTCCTTGAGATCAAGCCCCACTTGGGTTCTGTGCTCCGTGGGGAGTCTGTTTCTCTCCTTCACCCTCCCCTTTGGTCCCTCACCCCTTCTCTTTCTAAAATAAATAAGTTAAATAAATAATAAATAAATCTTAAATATGAAGTAAGTCTTAAATAATTTAAAACTTATATGTAATTTAAAAGACTCTTAAAATAATGATTCCTTGGAAATCACAGTTAAATGCATACTTCTTAGAAAGACCATAGAATATTCGACTATTGAGACTTTACATTCAGGAACTTGATTATATTTTTCTCTCTGGGGATAAAATCCATCCAGAAATATAAGCACATAGAAACTCATTTGTAAAATCATTAAAATGGCATGTTGTTAACTTTAACTTTTACTTTTATATAGAACTTCCAGGATATCAAGTCAAACAAGAGATCATTCACCAATCCAAATACCTGGAGGACTGATTCTTTAAGAGTCACGGATCATTAACAACCACTTTCTTTATAGGAAGTCTTTGTAGTCAGTCAACAGAATATCCCAGCTGTCATCAATAAGGAAAATGTGAAGATCAATCTAATGATATTGGATCGTTAAGGATAATAATGTAAGAAATAGTAATAATGGCATGATGTTAGATTTATTTTTTTTAAGAAAGTATTCAAGTAAAAATGTGTGGTGGTAACTTTTATGACACTGGTAGAAAATTAAAGTCTTCCTTGAAGGCAAAATATGTTACCCCAAGTTACAGTCTGCATGATTTGTTTCATAATAAATTTGAATCTATATAATAGTAATTAGTTACATCAAAATATGATATATTATGGTTAGCAGGGTTTATTTTTCCTGATCAATCTTATAAGTTCCCATTGACTTGCCAAAAGGAAAATGCTAATGGAGATATCCAGTATAATTTGTTATTTGTGTAGTCTTATCCATTTTCAAATCATTAGCTACATCATTAGCATTGACTTTACGTTCCTATGTATATTTGTCTAGATGATTGGTCTTAAATATCAGAAATGAGATCTTTGATTTTTGTAACTTAAATACTGTTGAATTTCACTTCTTTAACTTGATGTCTTTACTTCATACCTATAAAAATGTAGAGCAACACATTGCCTGAAAAACTCAATGTGCATTTTAATAATGACATACTCGTGAGTTTAATTTCTGCAATAATAAATACTCTAATTATTATAGTCTGTATTGTTTCCATATGTTACTTTTGCCCTGATTTGACACCAGAGTACAACTGTGACTAGAAAATTATGAAAAAGATGTTTGTTAGTTTAGTTTTTGATACATATGTGCTTTTCACCTGTCTACAATCATATTAGTACCACTGCTAAGAATACATATGAGGCTTTATTATCTACAGTGGCACAGGAACACAAATATTCAATAAACTGAGCATACTAATAAATAGTTATATATTTACATTTAAAGGTCAAATATTTCCTGTCTGGTCTCCTATCTATTGCTGTTTACCATGTTTCAGATTAAATCACTATATTAAATTAAATTTGAAGTTACCATTTGACTATGTTTACTGAAAAAAACCATCTTTTAAAACAGGGAAGAATGATTTGGGAAGTCAGAAAGCTCTCTCAAGAAGTTCTATATATTCCAGTGTCTGTTAGCTCCCTAAATTATATGAAGAGAATGTAACATTTCTATTTCCAAATCCATGCTATTTAATATGAACTTGCTAATGTCCAGGAAAAACAGACTGTCTCTGGAAAACTGAGGAAAGAAGTCAAGTTGCTTTTAGAAATATGTCCATGTTGAGCAGGGAAGGGAAGGACAGAGTGGGAAACAGAGTATGCCCTTTAAAAACAGAATCTTACCTCTTAGGCCAGCAAGAATGAATAGGTCCTTCTGGGCAGAATTTCAGAAGTAGAGATCCACATGCAGCATTTAGAGAACTTTAAAGAATCAGCTGTCCCTGGACAGGGAGTCTAAATTGAGAAAATATGGGACTGGGACATAAAACTGACAAACATCAGGACTGAGACACGAAAGGTCCTTAACCATGTAGCTAAGGAGTCAAGATCCTATAAATGTAGTTTTCAAGCCCCTTCAGAACATGGTTGCCATCCCACCCCCATCTTTCACTCTTCCTCATCCCGGCCTCTAGAAAGCCTTTCCTCACAGCCTTGTCCTGCTCTAGAGTTAGGAACGCCTGCTCAATGCTCCCCCCCCCCATCTTAGACTACCTTATTGTGATTTATTTTTCATTATTGTTTTTTGTAGTAAATTGTAAACCATCTAATTGAATCTGTTGATTGATCTCTAATTTCCCTTCCTTTATACATGGTCAATAAAAGCTGTTTAATGAGTGAATTTCCTCATTTGGAAAGCTATAAAGTGCCATTAAATAATTCCAAACAGGGGAGTGACTTCCAATTTATGAATGAGAAGATGCATGTAGGCAGAAATGTAAATGGTGGACTGAAGATGGCTAACACTAATGTCACAGAGTCTACTAAAAATGCACTATAATGTGGAGCCAATAAATATTAAGGGTTTGCATGAATTCATGTGTTCAACATATATTTATTGAATATATGCTATGTACCAGCCACTCTACTAGGCACTGGAAACAGAGTTCTGAACACTGGAGACAGAGTTCCAAATTTCTCTTGGAAATTTGGAGTACATACAAGTAAAGACCGTAATTTGTGAAAGTGATAGATGATACTAAGAAATGATAGGTTGGAGATTAAGAGTGATGTAAAGTAAGAGTGACAGGAGAGAATAGCATGGACATAAATATTTCATAAATAGAATGGATAAGGATTTGATATTAGATATTTGCAGAGAACAATATCATGAAGATCATGGCAAGAACAGACATTAAGTGTAGGTAAACCACAGCGCTACCTAGAAAACTGGCTCAGAGGAGAGGAGGAACTTGGAATGGGAAAAGACTGTCTGCCACTTAGCTTCAGATCTGTTACCAGTTTTCTCTGCCTTGTATACACCCCAGGAGGCTGACCTGTATGAATACAGGTTCTCCTGTCCTCTGGCTTCCAGTTGGGTTTAGCCAATAGTGAAAAGATGGGGGGACATATTCCTCTGGATCCCTCCATGAGAGCCCAACTTGAGCTGGCTGTTTCCCTGGACAGAATATCACTGTTTCTATCAGTGTGGCTTTTTCTACATGAATCTCTCCTTCTGAATTCCAGAAACATTTCCCTTTCCCTTCAGGACTAGCAGTATTAATGACTCAGCTGTTACTATTCTTGAGTTCCTGAGTTACTGGTTTACTCCTTATGGTTATCCAACAACTACCTACACCTGTGTAAAGACTCCCTAAATCAAACTCTTACAGTCATCGAGTTTTAGATAACTTGGACTTTATACTAATTTGAGTATACTATTTGTTTCCTTTTGGGTCCCAGACTAATGATCTTAGTAATTATTTCAGGTTTGGACCATTCACTGGAATACCAGTGGGATATCCATGTGGAGTTTTCTAGTGGCCAACCAGAAAAATATGGTTATGGCATTGCTGATTGGGACCTAAACTAGATCCACTGAATTTGGAACTTTACAAGATTTTCCTTATCTCTCCCTCCACAAGAGGAGAAAGCAAGTTTACCACCAGAGGTTGCTGGTGATTTCTGGGGAAAAAAACATTGGGAAAATGGTTGCTAGACGACAGACTTCTCAGAAGAATTCGAACATTGATGAAATTCCCTCCAGAGGAGTACCTGGATGGCTCAGTCAGTTACGCATTTGCCTAAGGCTCAGGTCATAATCACAGGGCCCTGAGATCTGGCTTGCTGCTCAGCAGGGCATCTGCTTCTCACTCTGCTTCTCTCCCACCCCAGCTTGTGCTCCCTCTCATGCTCACTCTCTCTAATAAATAAAGAAAATCTTTATTGAAAAAAGAAAGAAAGAAATTCCCTCAATTATAAGGTTTTGTTCCTCTAGCTTCATCTACATATTTACCTACAGCCACTTTTTCTCCCTAGAATTGTTTACATAAAACCCCACAGGTGCTCCTTGGCAGGAGTCAGTAGAGTGGTACCAGCTGAGATTCAGCAAGATGAATCAGAAAGGCTTCTTGGGAAGGAATTTAAGGGAGAAGGAAAACAGGGACTTTGTTGTTACTCTAAAGGCAGGGCTCCCAACTAGTCTTACTTTTGAATTCCCTGTGGGCCTTCTGAGAACATATTTTTGGGACTTACAGAAACCTTCATCCCTTTCGTTGCCGTGTACAGTGAAATGAAGATGAACAACTTAAGGAGTAAGTGAAGGGTTTCTTTTTTAACCTTTTTGAGGGAACTGGAGGAGATTATGCTGAGTGAAATTAGTCAAGCAGAGAAAGTCAATTATCATGTGGTTTCACTTACTTGTGGAGCATAAAGAATAACATGGAGGACATTAGGAGAAGGAAAGGAGAAGTGAAGGGGGGAAATCGGAGGAGGAGTTGAACTATAAGAGACTGTGGACTCTGAGAAACAAACAGGGTTTTGGCAAAGAGGGGGGTGGGGCTGTTGGGAGAGCCTGGTGGTTGGTATTAAGGAGGGAATGTATTGCATGGAGCACTGGGTATGGTGCATAAACAATGAATCTTGGAACACTGAAAAAATTAAATTTAATTTAAAAAAAACATCAAATTAGAGAGTTCTACAACCAAAGAAATAAAATCTAAGGAATTGTTGGTCAAAATGATGGCATCACTGCCTTAAAGGCATGCCACGTTAGCGTGTGTATTTGGCGCATCCCCGCTGATATTTTTACATGTGCTTGCTCGTCTATTCTTTCACACATTGCTTCTCAAGACTTTAAGAGGAGTATCAGGCTGCAATCACTCACTGCACTCCAGTATCTCAATTTGTTCCCTCCATACTGCTTTGGGACTTGAGTGTCCATTCAGACCATACTGGTTACATCCAGAAACTTATTCTGGGAAAGGGTGTTTCCAAAGCTTTTCTGCATAGTCAAGTCAGTTTCAATAAATGTATCTTCTTTAATCAGGGATTTATCACACAGGTATCTGTTATCTTGGCTGTAAAAAGAGAAGGAAAATAGGCCTTTAAAACAGTGATTTAGTCAGACATAATTTTAGATAAAGTCATAAAACTTCATAGAACTAGAATTTCTCCATCTACTGCGTATAATTATGTTAATCTGCCTATTAATATGTCTATGAAATATGTAATTACTCATTTCGAGTGTAATGGACTATTGGATATCTGCATGTGAGTTGAATTTGTACTAGAGAGAACTGTGACAATTAAGGTAAAATATTTTCTGAATCTTTTATGCTTAGGTAAAATACAACTACAAACATAAAACAGCCATCTTTCAAGAAAAAATCTTCATTTGCAAGCCCAGAGTTTGCTTTGGTTCTATGTTTACTCATTAAGGAGTTAATTTTTGTTTTAATATCATGTGTGTGCTCATGAAATTATTTTCTGTTTTCTCCAGAATATTGATTTCCTTTATGTGGTGGTTTAAAATTTTTAACATAAATATTACTATTTTATTTCCTCTGGATAGAAGTTCTTTAAAAAGGCTTAAGGAGGATGTATTTCCATGAAAAAACCTAATTTACATAAAATAATACTGGAAAAAAGAATATGTATTTAAGATGGCTAAGTAAATAATTTGAGACTTTACTGAAATATCTATCATGTTGCATAACTGTTTTTGCAGAAATACTTTCATAAGGTGAGTTTTTACTGAATGCTTACATTTATTATACTCCTTTAATATTTTGCAGTAAGTGTAACTACTGCTCTTCTGTCTGAAAATCCTAATTTAGTGAATCACTGAAAGTAATGAGCCTCCTAAGAAGAGCAGATGGTATTAGGGCAATGTAAACATAAGAAAGAAGTAGCCGTAAATACAAAAGTGGAATAAGTCCTCTAGAAAGTATTCACAAACATCAAATATCTATGATGGACAAGTAATTTAATTTTGGCGTTGGCAGAAATATAAGTCCTTGAGATCTGGAGCAGATATTACTGACTTGGTAGACACAAAAGCCCAGTAACGGTGGAGGAAAGACAGATAGGTGAGAAAATGTAAACCATGAATATAAGCAAGTGTTAAGAGTTTTGCTTCTATGAACAGCATTGCACACGGGATGTGTCTGGAATTTCTGTGAATGTGAGATCATCAACTGATAACTGAGAGGAAAGATAGAAGGAAGAGAGATTGTGGAATGATTATTTTGGGGAATTCGTTAAGTATACTTATTAGGGAAGTATTGTAACAGCAACATTCCTAAGCTTATCTTTGTTCAAATCCTTGAATCCTTGTTGGTTCCTTGTTCTGTGGTTTGGGACAAAATACTTAAATTCTGAGCTTTGGTTCCCTCAACTTTGAAATAAGGTTAATAGCATTTATCTTAAGCTTTTGAGAGAAATTTTTAATATCTTTTTTAAGTCCATTATAACTGTTTTGGCCTATGGTAATATTAATTATTCGAATCATCTGGCATGATATTTGTGCTTGTAAAATACATATGTCAAAGATGTGGGTTTTTTTTTTTTTTTTGGTTGATTTTTGTTTCGTTTTATTTTTGCCATCAACTAACCAGATATAAAGGTTGAATTTTGACATAGTTGAATTTTTGAAGATAAGTTCAATGGAGGGAAGAAGAGGGAGATGGATTGATTTAAAAACTGGTTGAGTCATTTTGGCAATGATTAGAAAGATGGTAAATGGGTCATAGACAAGGTCAAAGCTTTGGGGTCTCAGTGGAGATCAGGGATTGTTGGGTGGGAATTCCAGTACAAGAGAGGTAGAAAAATGGGACCTGAATCAATTGCACAGTTATAGTTAATAGGACCATGAGGGTGCTAGACTGATTTGAAGAGGACATTGAGGAAAAGGTATTACAAATGAGACTAGTAAGGAATAAAGGTCAGGTGTTTGGTAGTTAACAGATGACTGAAAGGATATTGATATCACCAAGGAATAGCAGTAGAGGGGAAAACAAACAACAAAACTGGCAAGCCAGGCAGCAGAATTTTCATGAAAGGGAATTAAGAGAATAATAAATGGTCCCCCCCCCCCAAAAAAAATCAATATGGTACCTGAAAGAATCAGGTAATGGATAACTAAATTTGATGATATTCTCTTCAAAGATATGGGATGTTTTGAAGCAGCAACAGGGAGAAACATTTTGGACGTAGAAAGGGATTGAAGAAGAATGTAAAACCCAACCTCTGGGTCCAGAAATAAGTGAGTTATGGCAGGAAACTGCCTAAAATTGGAAGGATAGAGTTCACAATCAGTAGTCACATTGGCCCTATGCTATGGTTCCTAAACTTAGTCCTCATCATGGAAGGTTTCTTAAACACAGCTTTCTGGGCCCCATCTCTGAGTCTCTGTGTATTTGGGGTGATCTGAGAATTTGCATTCCTAACACGTTCCCTGGTGATGCTGCCGCTGGGGGTCTGGAGGTTACACTTTGAGAACAATTGACCTAGTGGCTCTCAACCCCGTATACTCCTCACCTGGGAAATTTTAGACTTAATAAACGTGTAGGACTCTTCCTCCTGGATTTAACTGATGTGACATAGTCCAGAGCATTAGCACAACTCTTCTGTGAAGATTCTAATATCCACCCCATGAGATAGAATTGAATGAAAGCAAAGGGAAAGTAACATGAAGAGGTTAAGGATACAAGATGAGTTGGTTGATGACCAATTGTGAATTCCTAAAGCCCAGTGCAAGGATATGGAAGGCCAGGAAGTAATGAAAGATGGGATTCTACTAGGAAATAAGCAGACTGAAGGAACAAGCAAGCACAAAATGGATGGTCTGGACATCTGGGACTTACATAGTACGTGAGATGGTCCTGGATTTCTCCTCGAAATCACCGAGCACAAAGAGAATGAAGAGTATGTAGTGATATCAAGCAGGCTTGAAATGTGGCCGTCAGCAAAACTCAGGGTGATTATTCTTGCTTCTAGCTTGGGAGATTGGTAGATATAAAATGTTTTTTTCCCAGTGTTGAGAAAAGTTACCAAACAACAGGAGGAATAGGCAGTGTCCCGGCCCCTGAAAACTGTGACCTTGTGTGTGCTGAGCAATTACTTGCCCATTTATTATTTTTAGCACTAAGAGGGAATCAAGAAAATAGAGAAATGGTGATCTGATTCCCTGTTGTCCTATGATTAGATAAAATGAATTTGTTCACTTGAAAACAAGCAATTGAAAGACAAGGTATTTATATGCTTGCTTCACTGAGCATTTCTAAAATATGTAACTACAGGGGCGCCTGGGTGGCTCAGTGGGTTAAAGCCTCTGCCTTTGGCTCCAGTCATGATCTCAGGGTCCTGGGATGGAGCCCCGCATCCGGCTCTCTGCTCAGCGGGGAGCCTGCTTAACCCCCCTCCCCTCCCTCTGCCTGCCTCTCTGCCTACTTGTGATCTCTGTCAAATAAATAAAATCTTTAAAAAATACTATGTAACTACAGGGGAAAACTTGTTCTTCTGATCTGGTGATAAGTACTTCTGTACATAAGAAATGTTAAAATTTTAGTTAAAATAGAAACTTCTGTCTTTCACAATCTCTTGTTGATGTTAACATAGTAACCCTTCCTTTTCTCCTATGCATGCTTGACTCTCCTATCTGTCCATGTTACCCCTACCTCTCCCTTTATTACTTAAAGGTCTAATCTTCTCATAGCTTTTAGACGACAGGTTAATTTCTTAACCCAGCCCTAAAACAATAATTTCTACAACTTCGCAATGGAAAGGATAGTCCCCACAGCAAGACTCCATGGTATGGAAACTCCTCATCCTATACTGATTAAGTCCGTGAGTTTAGGAAAGTTACTTAAATTCTCCATGCCTCCATTGCTTATTAATTATTTAAGGAACGGTAAGTACCTCTTAAAGTTGTCAAGATTGAATTATTTGATACACATAAATTACACAGGACAGTGTTGGGAAGTAGCAGGAGCTCAATTACTGTTAGGGATTGGCAGTAATAGTAATAGCTGTATGATGACCCCTGCCTACCTCCCCTGGCCCAACCTCTTATGGAGCTTCCAACTCATTTACACTCTGTGTTCCAGCCACGATTGTTTTGTTTTCATCCCTTAAAATCCAGAAGCTCTTTCTTACCACCAGACATTCATATTAACTCTGCCTTTTATCCTTCTCCCCTCCCCACCAAGGTAAATCCCATGCTATGTAGATTTTAGATGATTGTTTCCTCGGGGAAGTTATCACTGGCCTCTTGGACTAGCTTGACAGACCCTTTGATAATACTGTGTACCTCTCCTGTGAAGGAATTGCTGTATGTGTGACCACCTATTTGTGTGGTAATTTGATGAGATCTCTCCCTTTCTGTGGCTTCTAGCTGCTTGAGGCCAGAGGCTAGTTTCTTTACTCACCAGTGTATCAGCAATATGTTGTACAGTTCCTGCTACCTAGGTAAATGCATTTTTTTGAAAGAATAAGAAAAGAGGACATTTAGAAATGGACAATTCCTAAAATTGAGTAAAATTTTTAACTAATAATAAAGACTTTTGCTAAGAAATAATCTTGGTATCCTAAAAACAACCAAAGTATATCAAATTAAGAAGCTTCTGAAAGCAAAATGAATCATAAACAAAAAGTAGTAGATAAAATTGGAGAAAACATTTGCAAATCATGTCTGATAAGGGTTAATACTAAAAATGTATAAGGAACTCAATAACAAAAAATCTATTTTTCCCATGTTTTATGTTTGTTTTTTTTTTTCATCTCTGGCCAACAGAGACATGAAAAGACGTTCAGCATTACTGTAAATCAGGGAAATGCAATTTGAAACTACAATGGGCTATCCCCTCATATCTCTTAGAATGACCATTAGCAAAAATAACAAGAGAAATCTTGGCAAGAAAGTAGAGAAAAGGGAACATTTGAGAATATAGACTGGTGTAGCCACTATTGAAAACAGTATGCAGTTGACTCAAAAAATTGAAAACAAACTACCCTGTGATGCAGAAATCCCACTTCTGGGTATATATCCAAAGGAAATAAAATCAGGATCTCCAAGGTCTATCTGCACTCGCATGTTCATTGCAGCACAACAGCCAAGTTATGGAAACAGTCTAAGTGTCCATCTATGAATTATTGGATAAAGAAGATATCCATCCATCCATCCATACACACATAGTGGCGTATTCAGCCATGAGAAGGAAGGAAATCCCACCATTTGTAACATCATGGGTGGAATTGAGGGCATGATAAGTGAAATAAGGAAAGACAAACTCTGCATGATATTACTTATATGTGGAATCTAAAAAAGCTGGACTCCTAGAAACACTAGAATGGTGGTTGCCAGAGACTGCAGTCTAGGGGGAAATGGAAAGAGGTTGGTCAAAGAATAAAAACCTCCTTTTCTGGGCTCCCGGGTGCCTTGGTCTGTTAAGCATCTGTCTTCAGCTCAGGTCATGACCCCAGTGTCCTCTGATCTAGTCCTGCATCAGGCTTTCTGCTCCGTGGGGAGCCTGCTTCTCCCTCTGCCTCTGCCTGCCTCTATCTCTTTTTCTCTCTCTCTCTCTCTGATGAATAAAGAAAGTCTTAAAAAAAAAAAAACTTCCTTTTATAAGATGAAAGAGTTGTGGAGATACAATGTACAGCATGGTGACTATTGTCATCAATACTGTATTTTTAATTGAAATATAATTGACCTGTAATTTCAGATGTACAACATAGTGATTCAACAATTATGTATTGTAAAATGTTCACCAGAGAGCAACTTCTGAATTGCTCAGTCAGTTAAGTTTAGGTCATTATCTCAGGGTCCTAAGATTGAGCTCTACGTCAGGCTCCTCCTCCTCCTTCTCTCCCTTTGTCCCTTCCCTGCCTCATGCTTGGGCTCTGTCTCTCTCCCTTGTATGTGCGCCCACATGGTCTCTAATAAGTAAAATATTTTTAAAAATGTTCACCACAGAAAGCATATTTACATTCTGCCACCATACAAAGTACAGTATTATTGACTGTATCCCTTATGTTGTAATTTTCATTTCTGTAAAGTTTGTGCCTCTTAACCCCTTCATCTGTATTCTTACCCCACCCCCTTAGAGGCCACTAATTTTTTCCTCTGTATTTGAGTCTGTTTCTTGTCCAATTATTTTTTAGATTACATATAGAAGTGAAGTCATATGGTATTTGTCTTGTTCTGTCTAATTTCACTTATCATATACCCTCTAGATGCATCCATGTGTTTACAAAAGGCAAGATTTCATTTTTTTATTAATACTCCAGTGTGTATATATATATACATATATATACCACATCTTCTTTATTCATCTAGACATGTCTATGGTTTCCATATCTGGGCTACTATAAATTTATGAAGGAATAAACCTAAGGACACCTATATTTAACGTGTTCATTTTCTTTGGGTAAATATACAGAGGTGGAATTACTTGGTCATACAGTAGCTCTATCTTTAATTTTCTGAGGAACCTCCATACTGTTTTCCACTGTGGTAGCACCAATTTATATTCATAGTGCACGAGCATTTCCGTTGCTCCACATGTTCACCAACATTTGTTATTTCTTATCTTTTTGATACTAGTCATTCTGACTGGTATGAGATGATCTCCTTGTAGATTTGAATTTTGTTGGCCTGAGGATTAGTGATGTTCATCTCTTCATGTGTCTGTTGGCCATCTGTGTGTTCTCTCTGGAAAAAAAAAAAAGTCTCTTTAGCTCTTCTGCCCATTTTTTTTGTTTCTGGGGAGCAGAGTTGTGTAAGTTCTTCACATGTTATAGATATTAACCTCTTAGTGGATGTATCGTTTGCAATTACATTCTCCCACTCAATAGGTTGCCTTAAGGTTTTGTGGATGGTTTCCTTTGCTATCTAAAAGCTTTGTAGTTTGATATACTCCCAGTTGTTTATTTTTGCTTTTGTTACCCCTGCCTAGGAAGATCTATCCAGAAAAATACTGTTAAGGCTGATGTCCAAGACATTACTGCCAATGTTTTCTTCTGGGACTTCTATGGTTTCATCTCTTAAATTTAGGTCTTTAATCCATTTTGAGTTTGTTTGTGGATGATGTAAGAAAGGGGTCCATTTTCATTATTCATCCTATAACTGTCCAGTTTTCACAACATCATTTATTGAAGACTCACTTTTCTCTATTGTATATTCTAGCCTCTTTTCTTGAGCTTAATTGCTCTTAGACGCATGGGTTAATTTCTAGGTTCTCTATTCTGTTCCACTGAACTATGTGACTATTTTTGTTTCTATTTTGTGTTGTTTTGATTACCATAGATTTGTAGTATAGCCTGAAATCAAGAATTGTGGTATCTCCAGGATTGATCTAAACATTCCTTTGACTCTTCCGGGTCTTTCATGGTTCCATACAAATTTTAGTTATAGGAAAAATACTACTGGTATTTTGATAGAGATTGTGTTGACTCACTAAATTGTTGTGGGTAGTATGGCCATTTTAACAATTTTCTTCCCATCCATGATCATGATCTATCTTTCTATTGATTTCATCTTCAGTTCTTTCATCAGTGTCTTAGGGTTTTCAGATGACAGATCTTTCACCTTTTTTGGTTAAATTTAATCCTTGATATCTTATTCTTCTTCATGTGATTGTAAATAGGATTGTTTTCTTAATTTCTCTTTCCAGTAGTTTATTAGTGTTTAGAAACACAACAGACTTTTGTATATTGGCTGCTATATCCTGTAATTTTACTGAATTCATTAACTAGTTTTAATAGTTTCTGGTAGTCCTTAGGGTTTTCTACATATATTGTCATCCGCAAATAGTGACAGTTTTATTTACCAATTTGGATGCAGTGAATTTCTGTGTTCAATTGCTAAGGCAGGACTATGTTAAATAAAATGGGTAAGAGTGGGCATCCTTGTACTGTTTCTGATCTTAAAGGGAAAATTTTCAACTTTTCACCATTGAGTATATACCATAGCTGTGGGTTTGCCATATATTGCCTTTATTATGTTGGGGTATGCTTCCTTATACTCACTTTGAGAGTTTTTATCATGAATAGATGTCCAACTTTGTCAAATGCTTTTTCTGCATCATTGAGATAATCATATGGTTTTTCACTCTCATTTTGTTAATGTGGTATATCATGTTGATTGATTTGCAGATGTTGATCTGTCTTGCATCCTCTGCATAAATCCCATTTGATTGTGGTGAATAATCCTCTTAATGTGTTGTTGAATGTGGTTTGCTAATATTTTGTTGAGGATTCTTGTATGTATGTTAATCAGTGATATTGGCCTATGATTATGTGTTTGTATGTGTCTTTATCTGGTTTTGGTTTGGTATTCAGTTAATGCTGATCTTATAAAATGAATTTAGAAACTTTCTTTCCTCTTTGATTTTTTGGAATAGTTTGAGAAGGATATATACTAACTTTTTTAAATGCTGCAAAATTCGCTTGTGAAGCTGCCTGGTCCTGGACTTTTATTTTTATGGGAGTTTGGTGATTACTGAATCAATTTTGTGACTACTAATAGATGTATTCTGACTTTCTTTCTGATTCAGTCTTGGAAGATTGTAGGCTTCTGGGTTTTGATTTCTTCTAGGTTGACCAATTTCTTGGCATATAATTTTTCTGTAGCTTTTTAGAATCTTTTCTTTTTCTTTGGTGTCAGTTGTGATTTCTCTTTCCTAATTTTGAGTACTCTTTTCTTTAAGTCTAAAGGTTTATCAGTGTCCTTCATGTTTTCAAAGAACCAGATCTTAGTTTCATTGATCTTTTCTAATATTGTTTTGTCTCTTTTTCATCTTTCTGCTCTAATCTTTATTTCCTCCCTTCTGACTTTGGGCTGTTTGTGTTCTTCTAGCTCCTTTGTGTATAAGGTTAGGTTGTTTAAGATTTTTTTTTCTTTCTTGAGGTAGGCCTGTATCATTATAAACTCCATCTTAGCACTGCCTTTGCTGTAGAAAGATTTCTTAATTGTTGTTTCCCTCTTTGCATCCAGGTACTTTTTTTATTTCCTCTTTAGTTTTTTCATTGACCCATGGTTAGTTAGAAACCTATTGTTTTGCCTCCACATGTTTGAGGGTTTTTTCCAGTTTCCTTTTTATAATTGATTGCTAGTTTCATGCCATTGTAGTCAGAAAAGATGCCTGATATGATAACTTTAATCTTTCTGTTGAGACTTGTTTCGTGACTTAACATGTAATCTATCTTAGAGAATGTTCCGTGTGTACTTGAACAGTGTATATTTTGTTTTTGGCTGAAATATTCTGTATATATCTGTTAAGATCATCTGATGTGTCATTCAAAACTGCTACAATCTTCTAATTTCTGTCTGGATGATCTATCCATTGCTATAAATAGTATTATTGTATTACTTAATATCGCCCTTTATGTCAATCTTTGCTTTACATATTTAGGTGCTCTTAATTTGGGTAAACAGATATTTAAAATGGTTACATACTTTTTTTTTTTTTTTTTGATGGATCCTTTCATCATTACATAATATTCTTCTTTGGCTTTTGTTACGGTCTTCATTTTAAAGTCCATTTTGTCTGATAACGGGTATTACTAACCTGACCCCCCCCCCCGCCCATTTCCATGTTCCCATAGAATATTTTGTTTCCATTCCTTCCGTTTCCATCTATATTTGTCTTTAGGTCTGAGGGATTCTCTTGTAGGCAGCATATAGATGGGTCTTTTTGTTTTGTTTCGTTTTGTTTTAATTCCATTTTGTTCCATTCTGTCAGTTTTGTTTTGTTTTTGTTTTTGTTTTTTTTTTGAGCACATAGCCCATTTACATTTAATTATTGATCAGTATGTAATTACTGCCATTTTGTTGTTATCTGGTTGTTTTTGTAGTTCTCTGTCCTTTCTCCTTCTTTTGTTCTCCTCTCTTGTGGTTTGATGGCTTTCCTTAGTGTTATGCTTGGATTCCTGTCTCTACTTCTCATAGATCTACAACAGGCTTTTGGTTTGTGGTTACCAAAAGGTTCATATGTAATACCCCATGTATAGCAGTCTATATTAAGTTTCTGGTCACTTAAAATACAGTACATTCTAAAAGCTCTCTCTGCATTTTATGCATATAGATGTCATATCTTACATCGTATTTTGTCTTGAACTAATTTTTGTAGTTATAATTGATTTTTACTATTTGTCTTTTAATCTTCATACCCACTTTATAAATGATCTATTACCTGTACTATATGCTGTTTTTTACCAGTGAAATTTTTTCTTTTCATAATTTTCTGACTTCAAGTTATGGCCTTTTCACTTGAGTTGTCCTTAATATTTCTTAAAAGACCAATTTAGTGATGACAAACTCCTTTAACTTTCATTTGGGACATTCTTTATCTCTCCTTATATTTTGATGGATAACCTTGCCAAGTAGAGTACTCCTGGTTGTTTTTTGTTTTGTTTTTGTCTTTTTTCCTTTTTAGCACTTTGAACATTGTGTCACATTCTTCTGGTCTGCAAAGTTTCTGCTGAAAATCTACCTGATAGCCTGATAGGGTTTCCTCACATGTAACTGTTTGCTTTGCTTTGGTTATGTGTGTGTGTGTGTGTGTGTGTGTGTGTGTGTGAATTTAATTGGGTCCATCTTATTCAGCTCTGTGTGTTTTCTGTATCTGATGTCTGGTTTTTTTCCCAGGGTAGGGAAATTTTCAACTATTTGCTAAACAAGTGTTCTATCCCTTTTGGTATCTCTTCTCTTTCTGGGACTCCTATAACACAAATATTTGCATGCATGTTGTTGTCACTGAGGTCCCTGAAACTGTCCTCACTTTTTTTTTTTTTCTTTTTGTTGTTGAGCTTGGGTGCTTTCTACTATCCTGTCTTACATATCATTAATCCATTCTTCAATTTCTAATCTGTTGTTGACTCCCTCTAGTATATCTTTCATTTCAGATAGTGCATTCTTCAACTTTGTGGGGTTTTTTTCATATTTTCTATCTCTGTTGAAGTTCTCCCTGAGTTTATTCTCTCTCTTCTCTCAAGATTGGTGAGCATCTTTAGAACTATTACTTTAAACTCTATCAAGTGCATCACTCATCTCCATCACTCATCTCCATTTCAGTTAGATTTTTTCCTGGTGTTTTATTTTGTTCTTTTGTTGGATCATATTCCTTTCTCTCCTAATGTTGTTTGCTTCTGTGTTCATTACTATGCATGAGGTAGTTCAACTGCATCTCCTTGTCTTGAAAGTAATAGTCTTATGTAGAAGGCATTATGTGGGGCCCAGTAATGCAATCCTCCTTGGTCACAAGAGCCAGGTGCTCCAGTGGTAGCCCCTTTAGGGGCTGCATGCTCCCTCTTGTGGTGAGGTTCTGACTACTATGGGTGGTCTAGTAGGAGGGTTTGGCCCTCAGCCTAGAACGCTGCAAAGACCAGCCATGACTGCAATCAGTGCATTGCTGAGAAGGGCTTGCCTGGCTGCAGCCTTTGTGAGTGTGCTGTTTAGGGGCTAGCTCCTTCTCCCACCTCCACTGGGCAGAAATAGCCATGGGGGGCGGTGGTGATACTCGTCCTAGTGGTTGCTGCTTGCCAAGTGTGGATGGGCAGTAGTAGGTCTAGGGCATGCTGGCCTCAATTGACTTAATCTGCTGGGTGTGGCAGAGTGGGAGCTGCTTTAGAGGGTTACTTTCTGGCATGCAAGTTGGGCAGAGTGAGTCCTCAGAAGAACACCCGGGCTGGGCAAGTAATACTACCAACATAGATGGTGGTCAGAACTGATTGTCATAAGTGTCAGGTTAGGTAGGCTAAAAGAGAGCAATAAACATTGCACCTGACAGCATCTCCATTCCCAGAGAAAGCTCCTGGAGATCCCTGACCCTTTGATACACATCTCAAAATTGTCAATGAATCTTCGTAGATAACTCAAGCACTTTTCAGACTGCTGCTTCTGTGCTCCGGTCTCAGGCCAAATGATTTATCACACTGCCCTTTAAGAACCTGGTTTCCTGCAGCCTTCTGGCTTTCCTAGAGCTAAGTCCACTGATTTTTTTTTTTTTTTTTTCCCAAAGCCATAGGTTGATAGTTTGTCTTCCCAGTGAAGATAAACAGTTGCTATTGCCTGACTGAGGGCTTGCTTGACTTGATTATCTTGGAATGCCTCGATGCCTGTGATGCTCTGGTGTGGCAGTGACCCACAGGTGGGAGAGGTTTAGCACCCTATTTTACCTCTTCCCCTTATACTCTTTGATGTGGCTTTGTGGCTTTTTCTTTACACCTTTTAGATATTGAAAGTCTGCTCTGCCAATCTTAAGACATTTTTATAGTGAGTTAGATTACATGTAGTTATTTCTTCAGTGTTTCCACGGAGATGAGCTCAGGATCTTCCTACTCCATCATCTTCTTCTCTCTCTCTGAAAGTCTGAACAATACTGCATTTTATATGCCCTTGAAAATTCCTAGTAGAGTAGTTAAATGTTTGCACTATTAAAAGATGGTAATTATGCAAGATGATGCATAGCATAGCATAATTCTACAAAAACGATTTCTCAATAAGCAAGTGTATCAGGTCATCACATCATTTGCCTTAAACTCACCAATGTTAAATACATCTTGATAAAGCTGGGGGGAAAAGAATTTTGATTTACAATCCTATCCAAAAATAGATTCTATATGTTCAAATCTTTGAATTTTTTAGGAGGAAAGAAGAGGTAACTATTAAATAATTCCTCTATCTGTGTATAAATATTCATAAAATTGATAAAGATAACCAGATTTTGGTTATGACTCCTCCAAACATAGGAACTAAGCATTAAGGTATGGGAACATTATTAATCTGACCGCTTAATGTGAAGCACACCTGGACAGGCAGCTTTCTTATTTGAAGGTTGCGCCCGTTCTGGGTCCCTAGAAAGGGTCTCAGCCTCCTTGCATTCTTCTGAGGGTCAAAATGGTTCTCTACTCTCTCTGCACATTGTTGTATTATGCAGTGTTTTGTTGGAATTAACTTCAAATCCCTCCTTCATTCATGGCTTCCTTCCTGCTTGAGTTCCACTGACCTGCGGATTTGGCAGTATAATTAACGCATGCCTTTGCTGAGAGAAAAGCAGTAGATCTTTTACACTGGCATTTCCCACAAACTTACGTGGATGTTAACATTGTTTGTCATTTCTGTCCTGGTACCAAGCCCATGGTATGTTACACTGTGGATGGGGTGGGACAGTGATTGGGAGTCAGGGGAAGTAGTGGTTAAGAATGGGTCAGGACCGAGTGCCAAAGTTGAACCTCCTGCTTCTGCTTCTTCTCTTTCCTTCATCTCTCCAGGACTGAAAGTTTCCTATCAAATGTGGACTTTTCTTTCAGCATATTCCCCAGATTGCTTATACTATAACTTTCAGTGCAGCCCTACCACTCAAATCTACCAGAATTGGATCATGATATATACAGGGAAGTTAATAAAATTTAGAAAATATTCTCAACAAAGCCTGGCTTTCAATGCTATTGTTTCCTCATGTCCTTTTAAGATTTTGAGCTCAAGCTAAACAGTGATTTCCTTGGTCTAATACTGTACCCAAATTTAGGAGTAATGAATACTGTTGCTTCATTAGTTTTGGAGCTGCAGAGAATCACAATTCAAGGAAAATGATAGGAAATTTTTTGATGGCTTAAGAATTTCCATTATGTTCCTATTACATGCAGCATGTCAACTAAAAGCCAGAATTAATAGAGGGAAGAGGAAATAAGAACAAGGGAAATAAGAAGAAAAGAGTAAATGAGAGCAGGTGAGAGGAGAGAAAAGGTGGGGGCAGGACTACACACTCTGCTGCCATCTCTTTCCATTTCTTATACTATTGTACTGCTACTGGGTACCCCAAATTTAAAGCTGTAAATTGGCGTTTTTGTAGATTCATTCAGATTAGATTCAGATTAGGACTTTGGTGGTTGTAGTTGCCTCACTGTTTTGCAAGTAACTATAATGATTGCCACAGGTCAGAGAAGACTGAAAATCCTACAATTTCCCCACACTGGATTTAATTGGCTAGTCAAATATATACTTATATATGTACATTTTTTTGTGAAGATCCGTGGGACATAGTTAATATTTCTGATCTAGAAGTACTTTTGATAACAGCTTTGGAAAGTCGGTGAGGTCTGGAGTCGACTGCCAAGAAAGAATTCTTGAGACCTCCTTGGAGGAAAAGGTGATTTTATTAAAGCACAGGGACAGGGCCTGGGGGCAGAAAGAGCTGCTGCACTGCCATTATGAGGAATGGCTGATTATATACTTGGGAGATGTTAACAAAGGGAGGTGTCCAAAAGGACTTTCATATGCTAAAGAAAACCCCCAGGATACTGGAGGCCTTGCTATGGTCAAGTTAAGGTGGTTTTTCCCTCTAGCAAAGCATTAACTTTAAGACAGTTGGGGGTTTCCTGGAGGAATGTCCTAAATATCCCACCCAGTAGTGGGAGGGGTAGTTTGCAGGGTGTCAGCTCATGCTTTGTTCTCAGCTTGCCTTCTGCTCCCTCATCAGTTTGATTGCCCTTAGTAGCCCATTTACTGTTACATAATGGACACTGAGTCTAATATCTAATAATCTAAGTGTTTGCCTTTATGAAGTAACTAAAAGTTGAGTTTAATTTGCATCTGACATCGACGGAGTATACCTGACTATACAGACTTTTATAACTTTCATTATCTATTTGCATTTGTCTTCATTATTTACCTTGTTTCTATTACTAGTGATAAGTGCATCAAAGTAGGCTGGGTTATTTTATAGGAACGAGCTGTCACAAAATGTCAGTGGATCCCAATAACAAAGGTTTATTTCCTGCTCACACTACAAGCTGATTTACAGCTAAGTTCTGACTGTGCCCTGTTGCTTTCCCTGGGAGGTCCAGGCTGATCAAGCTGCTTCTCCCTATAATACTACTAAAAGGAAATTAAAAATCATGACAAAGTACACTTTGGGTCTTAAAACTTTAATCTGGGAATAAAACATGTCCTTTCTGCTCATTTTTCATTGGCCAAAGCAAATCATAAGGCTCTCTGAATCAGTGAGGTAGGGAAATATATTGTTGTTACAGGGAAGCCCAGGAGATATTTGGGGATAACAAGATAAGTCCATCAAAAAGAGATAGCATTTAAATAATTATTATGAACTCTGTATTCTTGTAAGACTGACATATTTAATACTCATCAGAGTCCTTGTCGGGTATACATGAAGTTTTTCTTATCAATGAGCAAAAATGAGTTTAGAGAGTAAGAAATTAGCTTAGGTTTACAAAATTGATAGTGGGCTAAGATGGGATCAGAACTGGATTTTTTTTCTGTCTCCAAATGCAGTCTCTACTTAAGCTTATTGTATTGCATATGTTTTCATAAGCTCTCTGGGATAAGGAGGGGGTTGAATATTTAAGCAGAAGCTGATAAGAAGCTGAATGATCCACATTACCACTCCGATATTAGGAAAATTCCATTTGATGGTAGTGAGTTTTCCTCTACCCTTGTTTAAGGAACCAACTGCCCATAAGCCAAAGTAGCTGCAAATGAGCCAATGATTTTCTCTCACTGGTAATTAATTAACCTGGGGGCACTTGTCCATTGGTGTTGAAAACCAGTAAATGAGGGGTCAGCTAGACTAGCTGAACAGGTCAAACCAGATTTGTGAAATACAAAAATTTTGTATGTGATAATAAATTACATGTATGTGTGACAACCAAAGAGGTGTTACAGTCAAATCTATATATCCTCTTTGTATTTTCTAAGGTACCAGGTATTTTATATATATGAATAATAGAATTTCAGTAAGCCATGGGCTTCTTAATCTAAGCGATCACTGACCACAATAGTTAAAACCATTTTGGGTTGTTGGATAGGCAGCTTTAGCTTTCTGGATGCCATTTCCTTTCACATACAAAATCACTCTTGCTTCCCACTGTTACACTCCAGTGTAACTTCTTAAGGCACCACTGAGTGTATACTAAGGCAACATAGAGAAGGAATCCTGAAACACAATTATATACCTGTGCTTGTGGTGAACCTGGATGTTAAAAAAAAAAAAAAAAAAAGAAGAAGAAAAAGAAAAAAAAAATCTGACCTCTTGGAGCTGAAAGTCAACTGCAGTGACTAATTTGCAAAGGTATTTGTGTAATTAATATCAATCATGGCAACATTAAAGCATTTTAACAATACATCCCATTTGTAATCTTTACCTGCAATCCTGATTTTGACAGGAAAGTAACATGCAAATTCAATCTCTTCAACTTCAGTATTAAGTTGTGGACTGGATTGTTGTATTTCTCCTGAAATTCATATGTTAAGATCCTACCCCCCCCCCCCATGTAATGGTATTAGGAGGTGGGCCTTGGGAAGGTAACTTATGTTACAAGGGTGGAGTCCTCATGAATGGGATTGGTATTCTCCTCAGAGAGACCCAGAGAGTTCTCTAGCTTTCTTTTCCCCATGTGAGAATAACACAAGCAGTCAGCATTTGTAGCCTGGAAGAGGGCTCTCATCAAAACCTAACCATCCCAGAACTCTGGTCTCACTTTCAGCCTCCCAAACTGAGAAATAAATTTCCTTATGTGGTACTTTGTTATAGCAGCCCAAACTAAGATGTACTATGATTTAACTTATACTACATTGAAGGTAGATATTTGTTAGTCTTGATAATTACCTATGCCTTGACAATTATATACCAGGGATTTAGAAATATATGTATCAGAATTAAAAACAGGTATTTAAGCTTATTTTTGAAGGCTTCAAATTTCCTCATGAAGTTAAAATTACATTTAATACTTAATTTTTGAATGCTGCCGAAAATTTTCAAATGTAGTTATAAGTAAACATAAATGTTGGAAAGTATCTTTTGTTAATTAAAACTTTGATTTGTCATGAGAACTGAAAACTATGTTACTAATAGACCTCTTTTAAAGTTCGTGAAAATGGTACTATGTATTTAACTCTATCATAATAAAAAGATCTGCATTTTCTGGTTTCTAGAATATATGACCGTATATTCTCATCCTTGAATATCTTGAAGCATACTGTGGAGCTTAGCATAAAAGTAACAGGCCCCTCAAGCAGGTGGATAACATAATTTTCATTTTCCTAATGTATAACAGAATCTAAACTGCATTTTGCCTTCATTTGAACCCCAACCATTTGGTTATGGTAAACTCTTGATGGGAAGTTTATCTTAAGACTTATGTAATCTTTGCCCCTTGTGTATCATGATATTTGGGGAATATATTTTCTGGGGATAACATATGGTGGAACAATCTTTCAGGTTACCTGTTGTGACCCTGAGTTTGCATTATGGGGAGAAATATGCTTCCAATTAAAATTGTCTTATGGGGATGCTATTCTTTATGAATTCAGGGTGAAGAATAGCTAAGGAGTCTGGTCTGTGTCTGACAGCTGGTGCAAAGCACCTTGAATCAATAAAACTCTTATTAATTCCATGCTAAGTACTTGCTATTGGTTCACATGAACATGATTCTACAAAGAACTGTAGATTTGAAAACTCTAATACAGGTTATCGTTCAGAACAATGCCAATATTCCTGAGAAAGGCCTGCACACTGACAAAAAGGACATCAAGTAAATACCTATCCGTTAGCAATTTGTGGTCAGTGTTTTAAAGTGCTTTGAGGGTTACAAAGAAGTTTAAAGACCCAATTATTTCCTTAAATGGTATTTCTGGAAAAAAAAGACCTAGAACTTTAAGGCTACATAGACTATGGTTTATGGACATTCCTCTTACAACACGAACTCACTTTCTGTTGAAAATGATCCAGACGTTCACAAATGATCTCCTAGGTTGCACCCTGTATAATGCTAAAACTATTAAACATTCTGCAGAATCAAGTAAAATTTTAATTATAGGAGGATTTATTTTTCCTTACTGTTCTCCAAACTTTCAGGTTTTTCCATATTCAGTTTTTGTTGTTGTTTTGTTTTAATCCAGGGCAAAATAGGACAACACTAAGTCATGTTTCTTCCCTTTTACTCTTAATTACGTATCTCTAGTTTACTGGTATATTCCATTGGTTTTCTGGAACATACTCTACTATTTTATTGTATAATTCAAATCTAAGTATCCAGATTCAAAGAAACTGTTTTCTCTTGATATTACTACAGCCTCTCACCTTCATTAGAAAATCAACTTATTGGCCAAGAAGAAGTTGACCATTTATTCCTTTTTTCCTCATTACAAGAATCTCAAGGTATTTATTTTTTTAAAGATCTACTTCTCATTACTAATATTCCCTAATAGCCAGTCAATAAGACAAAAGATCTATATTGCTTTTTCATATCTGCTTAGTCATAAGGATTTGGGTGTTGTTTGAGAACCATTTCTTGAAATGACATTACATGACAAAACTTATTCTTAAGTAATTTAGTCACTTTAAAATTTCAGTCTTTTACTGAAAAAATACATAGGTACAAAGTGATTGCTGTGTCTTAAACACTGAGCACATGGCTGTAGAAGAACTTTGAAGCTACAATTCCCAAGCATCTGCCCACCTAAAATCTTTGTGTATTATTTGAGCACTCTTTTAACCAACTTGTATATCTGCATCTATATTCCTCCATTTTTCCCTGTGTTTCTTTGAGTTTCCCAGATGCCTTGTACCCCTTCCATGCAAAGGATCTTTCCTTTCACATGAAATGCTCTTTCCTCTCTCTTATGTAGCACCTTAATTTTTTTAGACTTCACCTCATAAATCATGTCCTATGGATAGAACCCCTTGGCAAGGTGGGTCATACCTTCTACTATACACAGAAGAAAAATGTTTCTTCTTTATAGCACTTATTACAAGTATAATTGTCACTTGATGATGATTTTTATTTCCCCCTCTTAGATAGTTCTATAAGGAACTGCGAGTGGTTTTACTCATAGTTACATCTCTAGCACATCATACAACCTGGCCTGTATTTGGGCTGGTTGACAGTTGCTTTCTTGGGATCCAGTCTCACTTCTGTACATAGAATTATGATTTTATTTAGGGTAGCAATATGCTCAAATGAAATGCTTGAGTTCCCTGACTCTTTAACAACTAAGTATAGTGATGACACATTCTGGCTAATGACAATAGGAAGACTATAATTTTCCTGAAAAAGAGACAAGTGTAGCAAGACTGCTGTTGCCCTCACTTCTGACCTAGAATGTGAATGTAGAGCCTGGAACTATAGGAGCTATTTTGAGACCAGAAGAAACCAGCAAAAAGCTGAAAAATAACATACTTCCATCATGGTGAAGCAGAAATAGAGCATTACAGTCTCGTGATCACTTACAGGGATAGGACAGGCCTCCACCCAAAATTGGTTCAAATAGTGAAACTGGTGATGCTTCTACCTATACCAAAATGTGAAGAGATGTATTCTTCACATAGTGAATCTTTTTGAGAAGATCAGAGAAGATAGACAAGCAGATATAAAAATGGCTTGTGCAAAGGAAGGGGATGGTTGGACTGGATTTTATTGTGGCTAGGATGTAGAGCCAACGTTCCGATTTCTGCACAGTTTGAACTTACTTGCTGGTGACTGCATGGTTTGAGCTTCCTCACCAGCACCAACGGAAGGAGCAACTGGGCTTTCCTTTTGAGCGGGTCCAGATGCGGCAGGGAGGGGGGAGGGGTAGAGAAGTGTGGGGAAGATATAAAAGCTGTCAGTGGTTAAACGCCAAAAGGGAGTCAGGCATTTTATTACATAGATCATTAGGATAGTAACTGCAGCCATGTATCTCTGTATTCTTGTCACTAGCAGGCAATCCTAACTATATAATAGGTACTGTTATACCTGATAGGTACCTAGCTATATAATAAGTACTGAAAGAATACTATGCATTTGTCTTTGAGGTATAATTGAGTTATAACATATTCTAAGTATATAACATAATGATTCAATATTCTATATAATAGAATTATCAAATCAAGTTAACATCTATCACTATACATAATTACAAAATAATTTTCCTTGTGATGAGGACTTTTAAGACTTACCCTATTCGCAACTTTGACATATGTAATACAGGATTAACTATAGACGCAATGCTGTACTGCATCTCTGACTTATTTTATAACTAAAAATTTGTACATTTTGACCCCTTTCACCTATTTTGCCCACCTACTTACCCCCTCTACCCCGGCTTCTGGCAACCACCAATGTATTCTCTATATCTAAGAGCTAGTCTTTGTTTTTTAATTTTTTCAAGATTCCACATATGAGGTCCTATGAATGTCTTTCTCCATCTGACTTAGTTCATTTAGCATAATGCCCTCAAGGGACATCCTTGTTTCAAATGGCAAGATTTCATTCTGTTTTATGGCTGAATGACATTTCATCATATATACACCTGCATACATGCATCTTGTATGCACATATGTGCAAGTATGTTTCTCCATCACATCCACACAACCACATCATCTTTATCCACTCATGTGTCAGTAGACACTTAGGTTGTTTCCCTTTCTGGGCTATTGTAAAGAATGTTGTGATAAACATGGGGGTGCCTGTATCTTTTTAAGATAGTTTTTTTTGTTGTTGTTTTTGTTTTTTTAAGATTTTATTTATTTACTTGACAAAGACAGCAAAAGAGGGAACACAAGCAGGGGGAGTGTAAGAGGGAGAAGGCTTCCTGCTGAGCAGGGAGCCTGATGAGGGGCTTCATCCCAGGACCCCTGAGGCCTAAGGCAGACAGTTAACAACTGAGCCATCCAGGCACCCCCTAGTTACTGTTTCCTTCAGATAAATACTCAAAGTAGAATTGTTTAATCATATGGTAGCTCTCTTTTTAATTTGTTGAGGAATCTCCATACTGTTTACCATAGTGACTGTACCCGTTTACATTCCCATTGATGCATAATCGTTCCTTTTTCTCCACATTCTCACCAATGCTGGTCTTTTTGATGATCACCATTTTAACAGGTGGCAGGTGATACCTCCTTGTGGTTTTGATTCATGCTTCCCTTATGTTTAGTGATACTGAGCATCTTTTCACGTACCTATTTGCCATTTGTATGTTTTCTTTGGGAAAATATCTATTCAGATCTTTCCCTATTTTGAAATTGGATTGTGTGGGTTTTGCTACTGAGTCATAGGAATTCTTGAAATATTTTGAATATTAATCCTTATCAGATACATGACTTGGGAATATTTTCTAATTCATTAAGTTGTTCTTTCATTTTGTTGATGATTTTCTTAGCTGTGCAGAAGCTTTCTATTTTGATGTAGTCCCACTTGTTCTTTAGTTGTTGTTGCTTTGCTTTTGCAATAAAATCTAAAAAATCATCACCCAAAGAATTTACTGCCTAGGTTTTTTTCCTAGGAATTTTGTGGTTTCTGTTCTTATATTTGGGGTTTTAACCCATTTTGATTTTTTTTTTTATGGTATACGAAAGTAGTCCAGTTTCATTCTTTTACGTGTTAACTGCTCCAGATTTCCCCAACACCATTTATTGAACAGACAGTCTCCCTTTACTGTATATTTTGGCCTCCTTTGCTGTGTATTAATTGACCATATAAATGTGGGTTTATTTGGGGGCTTTCTAGTCTGTTACATTGATTGATGTGTCTGTGCCAGTACTACACTGTTTTGATTATTATAGCTTTATAGTATAGCTAACAATCTTGAATTCTGATACTTCTAGCTTTGTTCTTTCAAGATTGTTTTGACTATACAGGGCCTTTTGTGGTTCCACATAAATCATATTACTGTAGTTCTGTAAAAAATGCCATTGGAACTGATGGGAACTGCACTGAATCTGCACATCACTTTGAGTAGTATGGGTGCTTTAACATTGTTCTTTCCATCCATGGTCATAAACATCTTCCCATTTATTTGTCTTTAATTTCTCATCAGTGTCTTAAGTTATCATTGTATGTCTTTTACCTCCTTGGTTAAATTTATTTCTAAGTATTAGTTTAACTTAAATTTTACTTAACATATAGCATAATATTAGTTTCAGGAGTAGAATTTAGTGATTCATCACTTAAATATAATACCCAGTGCTCATTACAACAGTATTTTTGGATGCAATTTTAAGTGGAATTATTGTTTTTTTCTCATACCTTGTTACTAATGTAGAGAAATGCAAAAGATTTTTATATACAGATTTTATATCCTGCAACTTTACCATATTTTTTTCTTATCGGTTCCAACAGTTGTTTTTTTGTTTGTTTTTGTTTTTGGTGGAAGCTTTAGAATTTCCTATGTATATCATGTTATATGTAAATAGTAATTTACTTCCTCCTTTTCAATTTAGCTTTTTTTCTTTTTCTCACCTAATTGCTCTTCCTAGGCCTCCTAATATTATGTTGGATAAAAGATGAGAGTGAGCATCCTTGTCTCCTTAGTTATCTTGGAGGAAAATCTTTCAGCTTTTTCACTATTTGAGTATGATGTTAGTCATGAGTTTAAAATATATGGCCACTATTAAATCAGAATATGTTCCTTTAATACCCAATGTGTTGAGAGATTTTTTATTGCAAATGTATATGGAATTTTGTCAAGTGTTTTTCCTGCACATATTGAGGTGACTATAAGATATTTAACCTTCATTTTGTTAATGTAGCATGGTGATTGACTTGCAGATGAAACACCATCTTTGCATCCCTGAAATCATACCTGATCATGGTATGTTCCTTTTAATATACTGTTGAATTTGATTTACTAATATTTATTAAGGATATTGGCATCTATGTTCATTAGGAATTTTGGTATGTAATTTGTTGTGGTGTTCTTTTCTGGTTTTGGTATCAAGGTAATGCTGGCCTTGTAAAATGAGTTTGAAATTATCCCCTTTTCTTTTTTTTTTTTTTTTTGAAGGGTTTGAGAAGTTTGTTTTTTTTTTTTTTTTTTTTTTTTTTTTTTTTTTTTGAATGTTTGGTAAAATTCATTGATGAAGCTGTCTGGTCCTGGACTTCTCTTTGTTGGGGAGTTTTTAATTGTTGCTCAATCTCCCTATCTGTAATTAATCTATTCAGATTTCCTATTTACTCATGATTCAGTCTCATAAAGTTGGATCTCTAGGGATTTAACCATATCTTCTGTGCCCTTCAATTTGTTGGTATTTATTTACTTATTTATACTATTCTCTAATAATGCTTTGCATTGCTCTTGTATCAGTTGTAATGTCTCTTTGTTTCTGATTTCCTTGAGCCTTCTTTTTTCAGGTGAGTCTAACTAAAGGTGTGTCCATTGTTCTTTTCAAAAAACCAGCTCCTAGTTTCGTTATTTTTTGTCTTTTTGTTCACTATTTAATAAATATTTATTAAATGATGAATAAATGAATATAAGTTTATAAGGTATACAAAGCCCTAGACTTTCAGAGTTGCAATTTTTATCTTTTTCTGTATATACTATGCCCTTTCACTTGGGCATTATAACAAAGAACAGAGGACCAGTAATAAGTAAATTCACACAACGGTACATTGTTATCTACATATGCTAGAATTTGAGGCCAGGTAGTGAGTCAGAACCAACTGAAGTAATATGGAGGTATTATGACTGAGGAAGATAAAGTTTGGCATAAAAGCAGACAAGTACACAGAAGTATATAGTGGGCCTAAAATTGAGACAAAGTCTTCCCGGATTTTTTCTCTTGTTTTCTAATTTCATAGTATGTGATTGGAAAAGATGCATGCTAGGACTTCAGTCTCTGACTTTGTTGAGCCTTGTTTTGTGGCCTAATACATTTTCTATTCTGAAGAATGTTCTCTATTCTGGAGAATGTTTTCTATTCTGGAAAATGTGCACCTGAGAAGAATGTGTATTCTTTGCTTTAAGATGGAATGTTCTGAAGATGTCTGTTAAATCCATCTGGTTCATTGTGTCATTCAAAGTCACTGTTTCCTTGTTTCTGTTGAGATGATCTGTTCATCAATGTAAGTGGGGTGTTAAAGTCCCCTACTATCACTGTATTACTATCAACTCATTCCTTTATGTTTGTTATTAAGTGTTTTGTGTATCTGGATCTTCCCTTGTGGGTGTGTATATATTTACAACTGTCATATCTTCTTGGTGGATTGTCCCCTTTATTATTACATTGTATCCTTCTTTGTCTCTTGTTATAATCTTTGTTTTAAAGCCTGTTTTGTCTGATGTGAGTGTTGCTACTCCAGCTTTCTTTTGACCTCCATTTCCTTGATAAATATTACTCCATACTTTCACTTTGAATCTGCAGGTGTCTTTACGTCTGAAATCAATCTCTTCTAGGCAGCAAATATATGGTTCTAGCTTTTTTAATCTACTTCATCACCCTGTGTTTTGATGAGAGAACTTAGTCCATTTACATTCAAAGTCATTGCTGACAGATGGTTATTTATTGATATTTTGTTACTTGTTTTGAGGTGGGTTTTGTAGTTTTTCTCTGCTCTGTCTTCTCTTTCTCTCTTTCATAGTTTGTTGGTTTCTTCAGTGATATACTCGGGTTCCTTACTCTTTATTTTCTGCATATCTCTTATTGTTCTTTGATTTGTGGTTCCCATTCAGTTTATAGATAACATCTCTTGGATGTATCAGTTTATATTTAGCTTAATTTTGAACTCATTCTTTGCTCCTCCCCCCTGTGTGTTTAAGATATTTGGTAACAAGTTTTACATCATTCACTTTGTGCTTTCTGTTTCTCTTACTTATGATGTTTGTTTTCCACTCATAGTCCCCTTAATAATTTTTTATAGGTCGGGTTTAGTGGTTATAGATTCTTTTCACTTTAGTTTTTCTGGGGAAATTTCTCTTGTTCTATTCTTAATGATAGCTTTGCTGTGCAAAGTATTCCTTGCTACAGATTTTTCACTTTAAGCACTTTGAATACATCATGCCACTTTCTTCTGAACTGTAGAGTTTCTGCTGAAAAGTCAGCTGATAGCCTTATGGGGTTTCCTTTGTGTCTTCTCTCTGGCAAGCTTTTGAAATCCTTTATCACTTTTTTTTTTTTTTTTTTTTTTTTTTGCCATTTTAATTACAATGTGTGTTGGTGTGGACCATCTTGGGTTGAACTTGTTAGGGGATCACTGTGTTTCCTAAATCTGGATCTCTGCTTCCCTGCCCAGATTTGCAATGTTTTTGGCTATTTCTCCAAATACATTTTCTGTCCCCTTTTATCTTCTCCTTCTAGGATCCCTATAATGCAAATATTACTAAGCTTGGTGGAATGACTGAGTTTTCTAAGTCTATTCTCAATGTACAATATTTCTCTCCCCTGTTCAGCATGATTGTTTTCCATTACTCCATCCTCCAGGTCACTAATACACTCCTCTGCTTCCTGTATTCTATTCTATTCTTAATTATTTCTTTAGACCAAGAATGCATTTGGAGAGGGGGGAGGTAGGGAGAAAGAGAGAGAAAATCCCAAACAAGCTCCATATCAACCCCAAAGCCTAATGAAGGACTTGATCCCACAGCCTTGAGATCATCACCTTAGCCAAAATCAAGAGTCAGCTGGTTAACTGACTGAGCTACCCAGGGCTGTGTGTGTGTGTGTGTGTGTGTGTGTGTATGTGTAACCCATAAGACAACCTATAATTTTCATTAATACCATACTAACTTGTATGTGAGGCATTTGTAGAAAAAGTGGTTCATACATCAAATGTATCTTGGATATGAACTGAGATTCTGCTGAGCTTCTCCATCTTTAGGGATTTTTAAATAGTAGGCAAAATAGAATATGCCAAGAGGTGACTTAAGAGTGAGAGCTCTTTAAAATTAGGAAGATAAAGTCATAGTTTCCCAAAAGAACACAGTCTTAGTGTACTGAGGGCAGGGCTTACATTTTGCCCTGTACATTTCAGTAATAACTGAGATTGCTAACTAATGAACTAAAAGACTAAAAGAAAAAAAATGAATAAAGTTAATAATCCCCATATTATTAAGATAAAAGTATGTCAATTCATTTATTCATGCAACATCTACTCATGAGATCCTACAATTTGTTAGATATTGTGAGAGCCACTGGTGATAAGTACATATGATGCAGACTGAATTTCAGAAGTTCACAGTCCAATCAAATGGGTACATAGCAAATAATCACACTGAACAGCTATCGAGTATTAACAAATTCCAGTGGGAATATGCTGGAGAAATAGTAGCTACCCAAGGGAGAAGTTATCAGAAGCCAAGACATGAGCATGAGGAGAGGCAGAACATTGAGGTATAGTATTTGACTTTGAGGGTGTTTGAACAGAGGCTGTGGAGGGTAGGAAGTAGAATATAACAAGGGTAAACCTGAATGATAGATGAAATCCATATTGGGAATGGCCTTGTGTGTTGTGAGGAGTTCTTAAAACTGGAGAATAGGGTATCTGGGTGGCTCAGTTGGTTAAGCGACTGCCTTCAGCTCAGGTCATGATCCTGGAGTCTAAGGATCAAGTCCTGCATCAGGATCTGAGCTTCATGGGGAGTCTGCTTCTCTCTCTGACCTTCTCTTCTCTCATGCTCTCTCTCATTCCTCTCTCTCTTTCAAATAAATAAAAATATTTTAAAAAAAGAAATAAAACTGGAGAATAAATTCCTGACCATGGCAATAATACTTCCTACAGAAATGTTGATTCTTTAGATAGTTGTGATGTAAAGTGGAAATTTTCACTCAACTTGAAAAATCCTGCATCTTTAGCAGCTCATCCCTAATTCATATAGATAAGTGGTACTGTATACAAGGTGTGAGATATAAAAATATTTTTTAAACAAACAACTTAAAGATAGAAGTCAATGAAATCCCTTCAAAACTGCTGACCTGAAACTCTAGGCACCTATTCAGACATTCTGCCAGTTATGTTAATGTGTTTATTTATGGTTCAGTAAAATTGTTTTAGAAAAATTATCACATTCTTTTGAATTATTTAGAAAGTTGAAAATACCTCTTGCATCAAGTTTTAGAAATAACTGAATATCATTTGGATAGAGACTTAGTTAATAATGTAGATAGTTGAATTGGTTAGTATTATGTTAACTACTAATAAAAGGTAAAAATAAAATATAGATACTATCTTTGTTAACAATATCAGCGCAACCTTTCTTGCACATACAAAATATTTAATGATGGTGGCATACTGTTAGAGTCCAATGAGTCCAGGGAATAGAGTCTCCTCATCAGGAGGCAGAAGCAGACTAAGAGCATGGCAGTGTCTGTGTTGGCCACCATCCTTTACCTGTGTAAACCCCTTACAGAAACACATCTACTTCCACACATTTCTAACATTTTTCATCACATAATTCTCCCTTCTTATTGCTCATAATTCTAATCTGAATGTCTCTGATCTTCAACATGCATGAAGACCTTAAGAGATGACAAACCCAAGATGTACTGTTTTTTGCTTAAAGACAGGTCCATATATAGGCTTTTCTTTACATAGATGTGACAGGTATCTGAGTGTACAGACTTCTGTAAAAAAGAGCCAGACGTTGTATCCCTAGAACTTAGTCATCTTATAACTAGAACTTTGTACTCTTTGGCCAAAATTTATCCACTTTCTTCAACCCTAGTCCCATTAAACACCATTCTAGTATGACTATAGTTAATAATACTGTGTAATATACTTGACAATTGCTAAGAAAGCAAATGATAAATATTATCACCACTATAAAGTATTGGTAATTATATAACGTGGTGAATGTGTTAGCTAACTATTGTGCTAGTAATCACTTCGCAGTATGTAAGGATATTAAATCAACATATGTGTACCTTAAACTTATACAATGTTTGTCAGTTATATCTCACCAGTGCTGGAGGAAGGGAAGAAAGCAAAAAGTCAAATGAATCTAAATAGAAGTAAATTGGGGACTATGTTTATAAAACCATGACCTAGGTTTTAAATCCCATCTTCCAATTTTTAGAAAAAGTTTTATTGAGATTCAGTAAAATATTGTTGCTTTCCTAATGTTTATCAGTTATTCTTGTATACTTATCAGAATAAATAAGATTTTTAGGTTTTTAACAAATGCATTTCAAAAAGAAAACTATTGAGATTTTTTAGACGAACTAAAATAGTCACTTTCCAATATTCTAAAATGAGAATATAGAAAGTTTTTATGGAGGACATACACTGTTTTCTCACAACAAAATCTAACAATCTAAATATTTTCAAATTAACTATTCTCAAAAAACTTTTCTGGTATTTCAATTTCAATTCTTCCCCTCTCCTTTGGTGTATACACACATTCAGAATATTGATTTTTATCAGCTGACTCCCACATGATCCAGTGGTACCTAGATGAAGCTCCTAGGAACAGTAAACAGTGTTTTCTTACAGTGCTGCTGGCCTTGTAGAATGCTTTCTGATTGTCTGCCCAACAACCCGATGCATTTTCGTTCACATACAGATGCAGAGGTCACTGAGAAATCCTGATTGGGAAGCAGCTTTTCAGAATTCAGATGCTTCAGGATAATGGTCTGGCTACTTGTGATATGTTGGTCAACTTTATCAATGACAGGGCCCTTAAAGAACTAGCTGGAGAAAGGCATGTTCAGGTGAGAGTTCTCAGAAGTTCTGAGGTATTTCTTCTCATTTCTTCTCAATTCTTAGAAGAGTATAATCCTTTCCATATGCGATGTAAGCTTGATACTATGGTTCAGGACAGAAGATAGTTGACTCCCATGGAAGCAGAGAAGAGCTCTCTTCAACAACAAAGCTTCCTAAAGGAAGCATGTAGAATAGTATTCTACAGAACAAGAAGAAAGCAATGCCTGCCTAGCTAGATAGCCCACCAGATGAATACTGGCAACTCATGTAGCAGTGAACATCAAATCTACGTGCTCTCATGTCCAACTGCCAAAAGAATAGGACAAATTGCTAATTTTCATGAAATTCTTGCCTTTAGGTGATGTCTGACATGGAGACTGAGCCTACTGTGATATTCTTCAAACAGATTTACTCAGTAAAATGGTTTACTCTGTAAAAATTTCATAATAAGTTCTTACTAAAATTATAGTTACAGGAAATGCAGAAAGCAATTATTTCAGAATGCATAACTCAATGATGTAACATAATGGGTAAAGCATAAGACTTTATCGATTTAAGATTATATGGTTCTGGGGTTTGATGGTGGTCTCTTCTGGGATCATGAAAAGCTCTCCAAGACAATGCACACTTTACATGGAACAGGATGAAGGGTGATCTTTTTATAAGAGCCTGAGAGCTAAACAACTCATAATGGAATTCAACTGTAAGGCACTTCCATAGAAACGGATAATAAAAATAATAATAGTTAACATTTACTGACCGCTTACTAAGTGTCCAGTACTTTTACAAACACTTGTAAGTATTCCATGAAATCAAAGAGCTCTATAAACAACGACTATTCTTCAAGTTTTACAGATGAAGGGACCTGAGGTTTGAAGTTTAAAGTTACTAGGTAAACTGACCAAGGTTGTATGGCCATTGAGTAATAGCCAGATGCTGCCAAAAGACTCAAGACTGATGGATATACAGTAAGTCCATTACACCTTCTCTCTCCTTGGGCAAACTAGTTTGTCGACAATGTCTTCTTCCCTCAACTGAGGCATTATGTCTAGTCTTCCTTCATAACTATCCCAAATACTCCCTAGCACTCACTTTATTTTACTTTTATACTTGTAATAATCTTGAAGAATATCGTATACAGAAAACTGGTGGAATTTATCTCAGATCCGAGTCTCCTGGAACGATTCTGATGATGACCCAGTTAACATGGAGCTTGCATTTTATGGAGCTGGGAAACAGTCAAGGGGAGGAATGTGACAGGAGACATTGATAGGTTTTGCATATTCTGCTTAGACCTTATAAGACTTTATCACATTGCAAATGTGAAGTGATATGGCTGTTTAGGTTGTAGGAGTTAATTTGAGAGGATGCTTTTGCTGTGTGAATGAGGAACTTGTAATAAAGTTAAAGTTCCCCTTCATTTAAAAGGGTAGTAAATCACTGTTGTGGAAAGAAATTCACTCTAGAGCAGTGTTCTCAAACTTTAGGGTACCTGAGAATGCCTTGGAGAGCCTGTAAAAACACAGCTTCTGGTTCAGTAGATCTGGCTTGGGGCCCAAGAATTTGCATTTCTGTTAAACTGTAATCATATGCTAATGTATTGGTACTCTACTCCTTCCCCTCATATCAGGAGTATAAACACATGAATGATCTGGAGTTTGTGAGCGGACTCTTAAATGACTCACGTTTTTCTGAATAAAGCTTCTAAGAAAAAATGTAAGCTTTGTTGCTGATGCTGCTCGTCCTAGAACCACATTTTATTTTATTTATTTCTAAGATTTTTTTTTTCCATTTTAGAGAAAGCAAGTGTGACCACAAGTGGGGGGAGGGGCAGAGGCAGAGGGAGAAAAATCCTTAAACAGACTCCGCACTGAGTATGGAGCCCAGTGCAGGATTCAATCTCAGGACCCTGAGATTGTGACCTGAACCAAGTCAACAGTCAGACATTGAATCAACTGAGACACCCAGGTGCCCCCTAGAACCACATTTTGAAAATCACTATCCTAGAGTAGAGATTTCAGCTCTGGCTTCACATGCAACTGCCTTGTATACATTTTAAAAAAAGAGAAAAGAAAGAAAAAGAAAATACAAACAAATAAATCATCTGGTGTGCTTGAAATCCTACTCCACACCAACTAAATCAAGGCTTTGGAGGTGAAGTCCAGGCATCTGTATAATTATCTACACCCCCCACTCCCATCCTCCTTCCATTGATGGATCAAATGGGCAGCCTGAATGGAGACCACAGACAGTAAGTTTGTGTCAGCCATAGAGAATTGAGGGTTATATCCATGTTATATATAACACAGAGAGAGACACAGAGAGAGGTACAGAGAAAGAGACACGGAGAGACAGAGATACACAGAGAAAGACACACACACACACGGATACACATAGATACAGAGACACACACAGAAATACAGAGACACAGAGAGGTACACACAGAGACACAGACATGGAGAGAGATAGACACACACAGAGATACAGACACATAGCGGGATATACACATACAGAGGGAGATACAGAGAGGAACTATAAACAATTCTTAAGGTAGCTATGCTTTTCTTCTAACTCAAGAAGATTTTTAATATTATCACTTTTGTATCAATCCGGATGGCTTAGTTTCTGCTTAAAAAATATTTGTTTCTCTGACAAATTAGTTTCTCTAACATGTCTTAACCTTTTTGGTATATATATGCATCCATTCTAGAGTTCAGTCATTCAACGTAGATTTTTAAGGATTTTCAATAAGCTTTGTTGTCAAACCATTATAAGACAAATCCTAACGAATGACTAAGGGCTCAGGAAAAAAATTGAGAAATTTATTTAAAAGACAGAGTTCAGGTAGAATGGTTTCCTTCCTTAAATTCCCAAATGTCTGATTTAAACTCATTTCTATTACTTTTCCTTCTCAGTAACATTTACTAGACAGCTACAGTTCCAGGCCTAAGCAATATGTTCTGAGCACTAAGGAAGTAAAATTAAAGAAGGTGTAGCAAAGTCCTTTTCCTCATGGAGCATCTATTTATTGGGGAAAGAAAGACCATAAACTAAATATACAATGGGTTAAAAATTCTATAATAGAAGTTAAACAAGTTAATGTGAGAGAAAGTCATTAAGACCTTTCTTTAGACTGGGTTGTCCACAAAGGCTTACTAGAGACGGGAGATCTATGCTGAACCTGAATGACAGATCAGAAGGAGCCAGGCTGAGAGCCAGGAAAAGCATTCCAGGCAGAGAGAATAGCCAACTTACAGGACCTGAGGTGGCTCTGAATCTGGTTTGTTTTAGGAACAAAGACCTTGGGTTATAGTACAACGCATGAGGGCTAACAGGTACAGGTATTTTGAATACACAAAGTTTCAGATGCCCATTAGACACTCAAGAGGAGGTATCAAACAGGCATGTGCTTCTTAAACTTTAGCGAGAGTATGAGTCCTGGGATGGAGCCTGAGAGACTGTATGTCTCTAAAGGTCGCAAACAATGGTAATTCTGCTGGCTATGGAATGCATTTTGACTGGTGGGGATGTCGGAAAATTTGTATTTGTGGTATGTAGTTAAACACAAAGGAGAGAAGGAGGAGACCAAAATATCAGAAGTAGAGGACATGGGACCAGAGAGGTGGTGGGACGTGCACAGAGCGGTCCCTAGGAGCCAAGAAGTGCTTCCAGGAGGTGAAATGTCAAATGGAGAGGTAAGGGTTAGCGTGAGGACAGATACTTACTCCTGAACTTAGTGTACAATAGCCCCTGGAAAACTTGGATGGAGTAATAAATTCTAACAGAGCTCTAGGTGGATTTCAAGCTTTACCGTTGTTCTCCAGCCCTCACTCCACCCCCTACTGATGCCTGAAGACCTTACTTCCTCTCATTTCAAAAATTAGCAGGATCATGTACTTTCCCCTTAAAATGCGTACCCCTTAACTTTCAAACTTCTCCTGTTTCCATCTTTTGTCCCTATCTGTGAGAAGCTAAACATGGTCTTTCCTTAGGGTTAACTCAATTGTCTCAATTCCCCACCATTTCATCATAAAATGTGCTCCTGTCCGGTTTTTCTCCTCCACCACTTCATGGATTTGTTGAAGGTCACCAATGACCTTAGTTGATCTATCTTAATGTATTATTCCCGTCTGAAGTTAAAGTTTAAGGAGGGGCATGTAATGTTCTTCTCATTGAAACATGAGAAGTTTCTAATGCTGGGAAAATATTCTTCATTGATTTAAAAAAAAAAATCAGAATAAAAGCTTCCACAGATGCTGAACACTGTGTGGAATGTGAGGCTGGGAAGTGCACCCACCATCTTGTGACACTGGGGAGCAGGGGCCTGATGAGCCAAAACCCTGAGACAAGGAGGACAATGCAGAGAAACTTCTCATTTGGAACATACTGAGCTTCTGAATAAAGTGGTGGTGGAAAAGCAGTACTTCTTAACTATTGAAGAGAATTTTGTTTCCAAAGCTTATCAGCTTAAGGCTTTTTATTTGCAATTTACAGCAGCCTAACAGACGGACTCCACCATAGCAAAACGTGCCTTCCTGTGGGGCTGCTCAAGGCAGACAACGGCTTCTCCTCCCTCCCTCCAGCCCTTTTCCCCCACCAAGTTTCCCCCCTCCCCCTCCATTCTTCAGCCTTCCCTCCCTGCCTCCCTCCTTGCCCAAAATCGTCCTCCCTTTTTCCCTGTCTCCTAAACTATTCTTTTAAATTCTGGGTCTACCCCACATGATACAAAACTTCTATTTTCTAGCTCACAAAAGCAATTTGCAAATGGTTATTGGTATTCACAGCAACTCCTCACCGGCCTATTACTTCCATTCAGATTTCTGGCTGGTAAAATCCATTTAGATTTTATTTCCTCTTGACAATTCTGATAGGGACGATATTTGTGGCTCACTTATTCAATGTTGTATAACCTGTCACTCTCATATCTGGAGTCGATCATTTTGGAGGTATGGGATGCACATATACAGAAGTGAGTAGCCATATAAGAGCAGCTAAGAAGGAAGTAAATGTCAGAGTAATCAGAATAACATAAAGGGGCATCCTACGTTTTCTCAGAAGGTCCTAGTCAGTTACCATTTATTTGCTTGGTGAATTTCATGAATCTGGAACTTGGAAAATTTATAGTTTTTGGAGGACATCACTTTAGTTTACATCTATAATAAGTCATCAAACATAAACTTGTAATTAAATATGTTACATATTCTAGAACACAGGATATTTTCCCTAAGGGCAGATGCCATAAAAGATTATTTTGATAAGTATTTCAGTAAAGGTCATAATTGCTTTGCCATTCTTAAGCCTTTCCCCCCAAGGCTAACTCTGGTATGGGTTTATGTGTGGGTTGTTGGGGTGGGTCCTACAGTGATTCCAAGGTTTCTTGGTTAGTTGAAATGTGGCTTTGGGGAGATTCCGCCTGTGGACTTCAGATGGTTTTATGTGCTTAAGTGATTTCTCCTCCCTGCCCCCCCCTCCCAAACCAAAAATGAAACTCCAGTCTAGCAGAAAGGTTTAGATGGTTTGGGTGGGGAAAGGATAACCGATAACTAAATCATGAACTTTCTTGTGGTGAGTGTGAAGAGGAAACATTGAGGTATTCTCAGAAATGAATCTGTAGACTGAGCTGTGAGCTAAGTGTGTGTTAAGCTGAACCCAGGGTTTTGGATCACTTGCTCTGCCTTCTGGAGAGTCCATGGTTTCTGTTTCAAAACAACAAATCCTGGCTGTTTCTATAAGCAGTTTGCACCAACAGATCTTTTTGCAGGTAGCTTAAAACTAAGAACCTCACAGTTCCATAAGAGAGAAAAATCCAGTCTCCTCAGAAGACGGGGTATGCATCCTGCTGTGCCCTCCAGGGCAGGTATCCCATTATTGTCCCAGTGCACAGGGCTGTGTTCTTGGTGGAGAGACTCACAGGGAGATATAACAAGTAGATCCATAAAGAATGATGATTTTGTTTGCTCCCTGCATTGTCCCCTGGCAACATTAACCCAAATGCAAAGAGTTACTCTGTACTCAGGATAACAAGCTCCTGCTCCAACACCCGATCACAACCTGATGAGTTAGCTTCTTCTGTGGGAGTTTAGTGTGTTTTTCTCAACTACCAATATGCTTTCCTTGTGATTCTTGTTACGAGTATCTTTAAAGTTAACTGAGTTAAAATCATTACTTCTCATATTTTCTTGAATTTCTTTTTATTTCAATAGTTGTGAATATTTAATAGACAGTCCACAATGCTCACTTTCATATTTAAAGTTATATTCAAATTTATTCAAGGATAAGATCACTAAGTATTACTGGAGAAGTCTACATAAATAATAGAACTGATGGTTCAGACCCATATTTAATAATACTGTCCCCTTGTGATTTGCATAGGTTAAAGAAATGTTTTTTTCTTAACGTAGTCTCCCTGCTCCTCTTCTCAATTTTGATATATTAATTTTTGTTATTTCTGGCAATGATTTCTATTACAAGAGATAAAATTTCAGTCATTTCAACATTAAAAATAACCATAACGTCAACCAAAAAAAATGATGTGATTTAATCAAAGTAGACCTGAATCAATGGAAAACAGTTGTTTTTGTTTTTGTTTTGTTTTGTTTGTTTTTCAATTAAAAACTGCCTTAATATCCTTAGGGTTACAATGACCTTTCCTTTGGCAATTTGGATGTGATCTGAAAATTACCAAAGTGGATTATAATATATGTATCAATCTATTCTCAGCACTGCAACTGAGACATTGAGATGAAAGTCAGACCTTATATTTTTCAAGAGTTGAGTAACACCATCCTGGTTTTTACTGATGAAAGAGAAAATATGGTAAACTGGATACATATAACAAACATGGGAGGTCGTAATGTTTCCAGGATATGGCGTCTTGCCATTGACCACAGCCTCTTGGAACAAGATAAAGTCATTGAAATAGTTAACAGATGTTAACCATACTAGAAATATAAAAGTTCTATTGCTAAAAATTATGTACGGTCAGATGGAGATTTGGCGCTTGGTCCATAATTTAACTGACTTGGCAAATGGAAAGTTAAGATCCAGAGGCATAATGCATATCAAGGCCACACACTTTGCACACTATGCAGGAGCTCATAAACTACTGACAATATGTATACTGTGCTAAGCCAGCTTGATTAAGTATTAACACAGTATTTGATACTTAGGGAAATCTGAAGTCAATTTTCACATCTACTAAATTAAAAAGTTATTTCTATAAGAGCAAGAGTAGACTTTTCTCCAAATTCAAAAGCATGTCTACAAATTGTATTATGTAGCTTCAGCTTGCAATTTACCAATGATTGGTACTGCTTTCCACCGATTTTGTAATCCATCCAGTAATATTCTTTAAAATTATATTTTTCTCACTCTTGTCTATTACTTCACATTACAGAACAAGTTGACAGTAATGATTTTCAGATGAGTATCTGTAGCTGAAATGGATCTTCTCAGCCTTGAGTCACAGGTTCATCAAAGTCAAGCATTGAAGGAGGCTTGTGCTACTTTAGAGTTTGTGGTTTTATTCACAGCTTTGCAAATAAAGTCCCCAGCTTCCATCACTTTGTAAAGATTCACACCCTGTTAAGGGAAAGTACGGATACCAGGTGGATTAGGGAGAAAACAGATTTCTTTCCATTTTATTAGTAACTAACAATTTGAAATTGTCAAACAAAATGTTACTCATTGTTGATTTGAGAGTAACATTTGTCTTCTTCATGAATCACACAATCAGCAGATTTTAGATTTTTATGTTTTATTAAAGCATATCTTGAATCTGACTTTTAAATGAAATCATAGGCCAGCCATACCTGAAAAAAACTCCACATAATTCAGGGTGGTATCTGAATTCTAGGAAGGACAATAACAGAACTAGAAACAATCTACAAAATACCAGTGGCGAGCAATTAAAATTAGTAGGGTTTGGAGGCGTTCATAGATAATGACTTAAGAAAGAACCTTTTTACTATATAAAGAAACAACTTGATAAGCCTATGAGCAATACAGGAAAAGTAAATGTATAATTTTATCGGTATTCAGAAACACTACCAGTATAATATTGAGGGAAGTAGTTGTAGGTCAAATAAAATGGAGTAGTATTAGTACACATCTGGAACTTGTTTGCCTGAGAAGCTGTACTGTTTGAAAGCATAAACAGGATCAACAAAAGCTTAGGTAAATCCATGAAAGTTGGGTATGAAGGCCAAGTTCAGGGCATGCTCCTCATCTCCTGGGCCCCATGTAACAAAAGATCCCCATCGAGGTCTCCACTCTGCATCTCAGCTGTCACTATAGGGGAGGTAGAGCATTAGGTGGATTACCCAGAGATTTGCCCTCAGGTAGCATTTCATAAACTCCTATGTCTTACCTTACCATGGAATAGAAACAATGTTGACTTAAAACTGAACAGACTCAGGCTTCCTTACTATTAAGTAGTTCTTAATATTTATGTAAGTCTGTCGTTTTCTTAAAAGAGACAAATAAAAATACAGGACCATTTCATAACAGTGATCATAAGGAGATCATCGTTCTAGTACAGTCAATTCTCTCTAGAAACTTTTAGAGCCATGTTCCTTTGTAGTTTACTTCTCTCTTTTTGAGAATGGTCAAGAAAATTATTTTGTAAAATGATACTTAGGATTCTCATTGTCTTTTTGCTATAAAGTTGTTCTTCAGGTCTCAACATTTGCTTTGGTTTGAGATTGTCCTGTCCTGGGAACAGCTATAGGTAGAATATGTTAAGCACATCTTGGTTGACATCTTAAATGGAATCCTATTTAAGTTTTATGAATAATTAGCTACATGTACCTATCATTTTGATAGCAAAGATAGAGTCCAGCAAAGGACTCTAGAAAGATATTAGTCACCAGTGTTCTTTGCTTTCCAAGAATTCCATTGATAAGTATGCACTGGGATTTGCAGACATTTTATATTGGAAAAAAAATCACTTTTGCCTTTATCATTTTACCTAAAAGATATCATTATATAATAACATTGCATTTATTATTGAATAATTTGCCAGGTGCTTAAATATGTCTCATGAACTATGATATGTTCTAGGTTTTCAAAAACCCCATGTAAAATGAGATTTCTGTCCTCAGACTGTTGAGCATCAAGCAGGTGATACGGACCCCTGTTGAGGGGGGGTTCCTGTATTACAATTAAAATGACTGATAGAGATATGCCCAGATGATTATGAGGGCTGACGATGGGGCAGTAAACCCAATGAGGAAAAGAAAGTAGAGAGGAGTGTGTTTGGAAAGGGTGTGGGGAAGGGTAAATTCTGACCTGAGTCTTGCTTGGGAGTATGAGTTGTTGAGAAAGGGGACAGAGGGAGCACTGCAAGCAGAAGAATAGTACAAAATATCTTAAAAACAAAACAAAACAAAACAAACAAACAAAAAAAAAAACCGCCATGCTGTATGTAGAATGATGGGCAAAGATGACCTGTAAAGGCATGAATAGGCCATATTAGGTGAGAGAACACAGCTTTGCTTTATAGGAAATAAGAATCCACTGATGACAGCTCAAGCAGAAACAAGGCATATTCTCATTTGTATTTTGGATGACATCCTCTGATGGTAACATGGAAAATGAATTTAGAGGCAAGTCAGAAGTTCTACACACCAGGGTGGAGAACTGAATACCCAGGAAAGAACTAAGGAATTGTGCTGACATAGCTATAGCATGGGTATTAAAGAACAAAGAACCAAAATATCTTGCAAGTCAAATTAGTGGCTCTTGGTAAGTGACTTGGCATGGTAGCCATAGTAACATTAGATTCTACAGAGAATCTTGGCTTGTTAATCTGGGTAGCTCGTTGAATTTTATATCCTACCCCATGTAACCATTCTCTCCTTAAATTTTGAATTCTTAGGAATGAAGCCATGGTTTATGTGCATTTCAGTCCTCAAGTTCTAGAACATGACCTGATACATAATAGGTATCAAATCATCAGCTGAGATCAGTTCACTCATCTAAACCTCCAAGAAAGAATCTAATTTGCCTCAGTTTTTGTCATGGCGATACAATTCTACTGTAAATGAAATAATAGCTACCCCTAACCAGGAAAGACAGGCAATAGTTTTTGATGTTTATTCCAAGCGACACCCATCTCCCAGTGAATGTTACTGAGCATCTCTATGTAACACGCATAGCTGTTAATTGCTCGCTGGCTGCAGGGAAAGCTAAACACAGAAATAAGATCCTGATACCACCTCAGGGTAGGTTCAGAGGTAGAAGTACACAGGTTGGCATGGAAGTCATAAGGTGAGGAACCCAACAGCAGGAGCCTGGGGGTTAGGCAGGGAGACACTAGAAGACTTCAGTGGTTGGGAGCAGCTCACTCTCCAGGTGAAACTGAGTATGGGGAGTAAGGGCATCGGAGTGGTGATGGAAGCAAGAGCCAGGAGTAGAGGTGAGAAAAAAAATGGTGTGGAAATGGAAACTACAGGAAAATGGTACTGCAGGAGCTTTCATGTAAGTATAGTGAAGAGAGAGAAAAGCTTCCCTGTTGTAATCCAGATGATGCTTTGACATCTCAGAAAATATTTTGAACTTCTAATCATCTGTGAACTTTTTTCTTCTATATTTTTGCCCCCTTTCTCCCCAAATCTGCCTTACAGACTAATTAGTAATGTTAACAAGCATGTGACAAAACAAAGTACTAAATTATGTGGATGCCATAGAGGATGTGACTTTCCAGGAACTTTTATTTAAGAGACAGTTCTTGCTGTCCACTGTCTCCCATGCTAAGTAGTGTTAAGCTCTCCTCTTTTCTGACCATTCCAATAGTGCCTTGGGCTCTTTTCCAGAAGCCCTAGTTGTTACTGCAAGAAAATCAAGATCTCTGTTTCCTCCTAGGAAAACATCCATCCCAAACCAAAGCACCAAAACAACAATCCTAACGGCAGAGACACAGGCTCTCACTCAGTTTGTGAAATCAAATCAGATGATACATGAAAAAGTACTTCGGAGGTCATGAAGCACTATAAAAATGTGAAATGGTAGCATTATTGATGATGGAGCCACAGCAATCAGTTACTTTATAAAGCCCCTAAAGAGTTTTTACTGTATTTTCCCACTGTGCACTTTAGCAAACAGCAAAAGGGTAGTAAAACTTTGACCTCAAAATTGCTTCCCAAATCTGAGACACATTCCCATTTGTATCTGAAAGGCATACATGAATATTAAAATATGTTAAGTGACTTACTGTGTTGAGCCCCAAGCCATTAAGCATATATATCAAATCCTCAGTGGCTACGTTCCCAGAAGCACCCTTTGCATAAGGGCAGCCACCTAATCCGGATACTGCTGAGTCCACCACATTAATCCCCATCTGGAAAACAAACCAGAACACTCAGGGCTTGTCTATTCACGGCACGTAAATTGTTGAATTTCTATTTAACCTGTTCCAAAGAGCAAATAAGCAAAATCTAAACCCGTTATCCAAACATACTCGCTTACTCACCTGCTGCTAGAAAAGTCCCCGGGATGCTGATTTCTTTTCTACCTAATCTTGTCTTTTAGGCTAACAGAAACTCAATGGATCTCAGGAAGTAGAGTAATCTTAGATCAAAACTGAAGTGGTGTTATTCATTGATAACCACACAACTGTAGGGGGTGAAGCTTGAAGTAAGACGAATTCATTCCCAGGTTGTATAGATTCTCCAACCAATTCTCCAATTCGACCCTAATACTGTTATGTAAACACAAAACACTTCTAATACTCTAACTCAAAGTCAAGGTGCCTTGGAAGACTGGTGGTAGTGGTAGGGTCACTGTGTTTGAAATAGGATTTTTGAGGGCTTAATTCACCCTTTCAATTCACTTGTTCTTTACTGAGCCATTATTTTGCATACCCAACCCTGCTGCTTTGGGAGAAGCAAAGAGCTATTTGGAAGGCAAGACCTCTACCAGCACCATCTCACATTTACTGAGTCCTCATTAAGGGCTGGGATTATTCCTAACATCTTGTGAGTAGTAACTCATAATCTTCACAAAAAAGACCCATGAGGTAGATCTCCTTCTATCATCCCCAAATCACAGATGAAGAAACTAAAGTACAGCAGGATCACAAAATTGGCACAAGGTTGTCTCTGTCTCCAGAAAATTCACACTGGGATTTATGGCTTCTGGAAACATAGATTGTTACAGATCATGTGTGTGGGGATATCAGAGGTAGAGGATATGTGTGAGCTGGAATGTCCTCAAGGACATGATTACAGTGGGGCCTGAAAGGAGCCCTGAAAATCAGGATTGGAGAAGACTGGAGAAGTGAGGCAGGGATGTCCTATTTCTGTAAAGGGTGACATTTGGATGATCAGAAGCTACCAAGAGGCATAATCTGGTTACTCAGCTCCCGGATATTAAAGAAAAAAAGTAACATGACTTCTGCTAAAATGAGAAGCCCCTGAAAGCAGAGATCTTAGGCAGCATGCTAGGTCAGCTGTTTGCATTCACAGGATTGGAACCCTACATTGTGGCTACATCTCCAGAGTCAGTCTCACAAGACCTGCGCTCAGTCTTAAGATTCTGAGTTTTTCACAAGATCACAGATGCTGCGCTCACTACCAATCTGAGCATCACACTTCTTTTTGTTTTTCTTTTCTTTCTTAATATATATTTTTTTAAAGATTTTATTTATTTGACAAATTGAGAAAGATCACAAGCAGGCAGAGAGGCGGGGGCAGGGGGTGGTGGCAGGAAGCAGTCTTCCTGCTGAGCAGAGAGCCAGATGCGGGGCTGGATTCCAGGACCCTGAGATCATGACCTGAGCCCAAGGCAGTGGTTTAACCCTCTGAGCCACCCAGGTACCCCTTGTTTTTCTTTTTGATTAACTTTTTATTTTAGAAGAGCTTCAGATCTTCGGGAAATTGTTGGAGAACAGAGCATCTCCATAGACAATGTACCTAGTTTCCCATATTGTTACATTATCTTACATGATCATGGTGAACCTGTCCCAGCTGAGGGACCAGTATCAGTACGGTATTATTATAGTCCATACGTGATTCCGATTTCCTTATTTTGAACTTAATGTTCTTGTCTGTCCTTCAGTCTGGGTTTGTCTGATGTTTTTCTAATGGCTAGACTAGAATTCTGAAATACTTCAAGGCAGGCCACAAAGGTGAAATGCCATTCTCAATACATCATATTAAGGGTACACACGCTGTCAACAAGATTTATGACTGATAAGCACCTTGATCACCTGGCTGAGGTAGTGTTTGTCAGGGTTCTGAAGTAAGGAAGCCTCCACTCCCCACTTTCCATACTGTACTCTCTGGAGAAAAGTGACTGTGTGCTCACACTTAGAGGCAGAGAGTATCTACAGATCACTTGGAATCCTCCCATTTGGACGTAATGTTCTCCTCTATTTATTCAAACATCATTTTTTATCAGTAGGGACTCAAGCAAGGTATTTTTTTCAGTTTGGTTTAGAATCCAATATTACTTTATATATTTTGGGGATCAGGTTGTTTGAGCTTTGGTTTTTAGCAGCTCTTTCAGTTGGTTTCTGTGTCTCTGTCATACCAAAGGGACTGTGCTTTTTGAACCATTCTTTTAGATTTCCCTTTGAGACTTAAGATACCTACATCAAGGCCTATAAGGTTTAAAAAAAAAAATTTTTTTTTAATGGTAGACCAAAACAGTTAATAGCGGTGATCACTGGGTGTTGTGATTATAGCACATTATTAATTAATTAATTAATTTTAATTTTTAATTTATGTTATTTTGTTTATTTTAATTCTTTATCTTTATTTTCCAATTCTTTCACAATGAATGCTAATTATATATAAAGCATAAAAAGTTTCTGTAAACTTTCACCTGTAGTAGAATAACAGTATGGAAAGAAGAATGAACATAAATGAATCCAAGACTCATTTTCTTGATTAACATCATTATTTTGCAACTAAATGATCTTCCTAGGGTGTGAGACTGCAGGGTTAATCTGTATACAAAATTGTTAAATAAGACGCGATCTGAGTGAAAGGTTACCTGGAAAAGGGACTTTCCCTCTTTCCTAGAATCAGAAGGGCAATAGACCTGCGCAATTTCTATCAGTAAGCTCTATTCCCAAGTTAACTGAATCAATTTTATGCACTATGTGGCTCTAAAGCAAATTCGAAGAGTTTATTATATACATTACCTATGAAGTAGAACATTAAGATATTAATGCCTTTTAAATTCTCTTAAAAAAAAACCCACTGTACTACTTTAAAAGCACTTTTTATGCAGTATCTCCTAAATTCTGACCTCTATTAAATGTGCAGTTCTATTCCTAGAAATAAATCTTAATGGATAATACTACCCATATACTAAGCTATGATCTAATTTTTAAATAAGCTGCTTTAGGAGCACATGGGTGGCTCAGTCAGTCAGGCATCTGACTCTGTTTCGGCTTAGGTGATGATCTCAGGGTTGTAGGATGGAACCCAGAGGGGGCTCCGTGCTCAGCGGGAGTCTTCTTGAGAGTCTCTCTTTCCCTCCCTCCCTCTCTCTGTCCTCTTTCCACTCCCCTCACATGACCTTGTGCACTCTTTCTTTCTCAAATAAATAAATATTAAAAAAATAATAATAATCTTCTTTGAAACTTGGCAACTATGAAAATTTGGTTTTATGATGTACGTTTTCTTCTACTTCCCTGTTCCATTGGAAATGATGCATACTAGGATGTAAACAAGTTCTTGACGGAATAGGGAAAAACAAACAAACAAAAAAAACCCATTTATTCTCTTCACTGATTCTTGATGGTAATAGAGGGACAATTTTTGTACTTACTGAAATAATATTAATAGTACATGCCACTATGTTCTCTAATATCATGTATTTGAAGATAATAGACGGGATCTTAGATGATTTTATTATACAAGAAATTGTCTTCATTAAAAAATGTTTTGTAGATACTCCTTTTTCTGTGTCTCCAAACACAAACCACTATTTTCAGGCTTTCACATTCCCAGGGGTATGGGTCTGTGTGCATGTATGAGTGTGTTCCCAGGGTGTGTGTGTGTGTGTGTGTGTGCACACGTGCACAAGAGCAGGTTTTTGCACCATAGATTGAAAAACACAGCACTTGCTTGTTTTGAAGGAAAAGTACATCTTTAGATGAGAAACCACAAGGTGGCAATGTCGCTTCAAAATCCGAGTTAAAGCCAAGCATTTGACCCCACTGTGTTCCAGCCACTCCAAATGACAAACATGTAAATAAATCGCTTTATATTATACAAATAACTATTTTCTTTTCAAATGAGGAAACTTTTACTAATGGCATAGAATAAAAACTGTGGTTTAATATATTTTTTATTAGTCCTCCTTTGACGTGAACATGTTTATGAAGTGCATTCTTTGCACCAGGGACTTGGAATCCATACAAAATCCTGTAGCTCAGGGAGTTTAGCGTTAGAAATCAAAATTATATATTTTGTCACTGAGAAGTAGCATATTGTTATTAAACTAGAAACCATTTTCTTCAGAGCTAAGGGAACTAGTAGTCCTCCCTAAACTAAAACAAACCCAGAACTCAAAGTGTTGCGGTATCCTTGGCTCCCACCTTCCTCCAAGCTCATGATTAAAGCTACTAATCCAGTGACCAGGAAATGATAAACTTGTTGAGTTTAGTTACGTATGCTCTACATGCTTGGATTTAGGGGCTGAGAAAAATGAATAAAATACTAGTAGCCACTTTTTCTGGGAAATGGTAAATTGTAGATAAACCATGAGCCCATCATTCAGTGCTACAATCTTAGGTGAGCTCTGTGTAGAATTAATCTTGTGTAGTGCTTAGATGCCCAGACCATGATGATATGCTAACGAAAAGCACAACTTGACTTTTTCTTAGTGCTGTAAGTACTTATTTCCCAAAGAAAATGAGAAATCCTTAAGCCAAGTCAAATCATTTTGCAAAGCTTATAATGTCCCATATTTTCATGATTTCAAAATGTTTAATGAAATCTCAAGTTTTAGGTATTGTGGATACTAAAATCTTAAGAAATACATAAAATTTTGATATGTTAAGTTTTGAAATGACATCTACTTTCTTTCCCCTCTAAGATCAACTTTTTCTTTAAAAGAATCTGTAATGTTAGATTTAATTTAAAAGGAGATCTTTCTGATGGTGTAAAGTACTTATTTTTTCAATTTTAGTTCCTCGGGAGAAAAGGCAAATGTTCATATGGGATAAATATTAAAAATATACTCCTTTTTCTAGTAGTTGTCTCAGCCATTTCTAAGCCAGTATACCCTCCAACAGAGGATTGCGATTATCCAAGCATACGGTGCTACTTGTCTTCTGGTCATCAGGCCAGATAATGCTAATGGAACAGGGCACTCTTGCCACTAAGCCCAGATCTTGCCTTGAGTTACTTCTCAACCACCACTCTAAACGGTTACTGTATATTGAGTTATGCTACCACCTGAGAAATAACACTATTTGCATTCATGGGTACTGGGAATGTAACATATTATGTACATAACTGATAATGAACAGTTAGCATACATGAATTAAGCCCAGGGTTTAAATTAAGTGAGATATATACCAAATTGGTATGTAAATAATGACAGGCATATATACTGCTGTTGGGGGATAACTAAGCTATTGGGACACTTTCATGTAACCTCCTTCCTCTTTGAGAATGTTTTCCTACATGTTTCATTCTTCTCTGCCTTATTACACATAATGAGATAGATTATATTCTTTGCATCATTAAGTGTATTTCAAACGGAGATAGAAATGGGACTATGTACATAGACACGGGGGGTAAGGAAACAGATAAACAGATTTAAAAAAGGAATTCTCAATTTCAGTAAGAGAATAATAGACTATTAATGAACATTGATTGAATGCTTAGTTTGTCACAGATCCTGTGCTTTAGGCCTTACATACGATAAAGCCACGCGAAATCAGGCTGAAATGCGTAGGAACCCATGCCCATTTTACTGATGAGGAGACTGAAGCTCCAGGAGGATAAGCACTATCTCCTGCTTCAAACAGTGTAAGACAGAGGAAGAATGCAAATAGCCGGGCCCTACTGTCCAGTGTTAATTATTAACATTTCATTAACATTGACTGTCTGCCAGGCACATGATGACTAAACACTCCCGTGCATTGTTTCATTTAATCCATATAATAACACCAGGAGGCAAGGTATGAATTAGGAAGAGAATATTGACCAATCAAAAGGCTTCATTTTCTTAAGTTTTTTTTTTTCAACTTTCTGAAAAGTCTCTACACAATGTACTGGTAAGAGGCTTTTGAGAAAGCAAATGCTGATTGTCCAAAGGATTTTTTCCTAGGAAGCTATCCCAAGAAAATAGCCAGAAACTTTAATTATAGATTATTGTTCAAGGACGGATATTCTTTGTAGCATGATTTATAATTGGAGAAAAAAGGCCATATGTTAATGTCCAATAATAGGGAAATAGTTAACAGATTATATAAGATAGACTACTATGAAATCTTTAAATATTTTTAATGAATTTGTAATTGTATAGAAAAATGATAAGAACTGGAAGATAGGGGTTCCTGGATAGCTCAGTGGGTTAAATGTCTGCCTTCAACTCAGGTCATGATCCCAGGGTCCTGAGATGGAGCCCCATGTCAGTGTCCCTGCTCAGCAGGAAACTTGATTCTCCCTCTCCCTCTGTGCTTTCTTTCTCTCTCTCTGTCAAATAAATAAAATCTTAAGAAACTGGAAGATAGGAGAGGATGACAACCATGCTTGGCATTGTTCGTGTTTCTAAGAATTTTTTTTATCCTCCCTAATAAATACATACCACACATGTCATGTGTACCCTTGTTTCATCACCATCCCCTTCTTCTGCCAGAACAAGACCTCAAAACCATACTGGCCTTTCTCACTTCCTGGTTTCAGTGCAAATTCTAGAGATGGTTCCTCTGGGAATCCTCTACTTCTGCCTGTTCTTGAGAGGCTTTTGCTCCTCAACTGCACTTCTTCAGTAACCATCTATTCCCTCTAACCTACTGGCACAAATAATTAAGCCAGCCCCCCTCAAATGTGAATGAGCATAAGATTCCACTTACAATGTCTGACTAGAGGGTATTACATGAAGTGAAGGAAATGGGACAGAGAAAGACAAAACCATATGATTTCACTTATATGTAAAACCTACAAGAAACCCAAACAAAAGAATGAGCATTTATGATGTCTGAGGTGGGACCTGAGCTTCTGCATTTCTACATTTCTAACACTTTCTAAATTCTGCAGAAGCTGCTACTCCCCAGAACATACTTGAGTGGGAAGAAACTCTGGTTCTTCTAGGGAAGAACTGGTTCTCGAGGATGTCGGTATATCTTGGTCCAGTCCTCGGTGGTGCCATATTGCTTTGCACCGTGTTGCTCAAAATGGGACCACCTGAGTATCAGAGTTCCCTACAGTCATAGTTAAAAAAGGCAGATTTCTGTTGTCTATCCCCAAAACTGATTTTTTTTCTCGTAAAGTCAAAGTACTTGCATTATTTCATACTCCAAGGTGACTTTTATGCGTAATAAAGTTTGAAAATAACCTTCTGATTTATCTGTTGATCTATTGCAGATAGTGCTGGCTCTTCAGCAAAAAGAAATTGTTTCCTCTTCTTCTGGGATTTAGCTAGGTGGCATAAGCAAATTGCCCTTTAACTTACATGTGGTTACGTGACTGTAGGCTAGCCAATGATGCGTAAGCAGAAAGATACAGGCTATTTCTAAAATATTTCTTCTCAGAAATTGTGTCAATAGTCAAATGCAGATGACAAGGAGGCCTTAGGGAATGGTGAGCCAAAAAATGGGAGAAGCCTGAGCCCATGAATTACCACCTGGAGGAGAGATACCCACTGACAAAAACATGTTCAGTGAGGGGTAAGTATCCATGTGTTTGAGCCATTCTTCATTTTGGGGTGTGCAGTTTTATCAGCCAATTAGAACTAATACACCAACTGATGACATAGATTAAAATCTACCTTTTCCAGCTATTTTCTATTCTTTTTTTTTTTGTCTTTTCTATCCTTTGTTGAATATTTTTTTTAATGCTTCCATTTTCTCTCTTCTACTGACTTAATATTTCTACCTCTTTAAATTGTTCAGTAGTTACTTTAAGGTTTACAATATAAACTTAAATAGGTCTACCTTCATCTATCCATTCCACATGTATGGAAAGACATTATAATAATATATTCTCAATTCCATTCAACTGCTCTTTGTGCTGTAGTTTCCCTACCTTTACTTTTATATACCCATAATACATTTACATGCCCATGAAATATTGCTCTTCTTTTTTTTAGGCAGTTACCTTTTAGAGCAATTAAGATTTAAAAAATTATCTTGATTTATTCCACTTTTTCTCTGAAGAAACTTGACAGGAATAAGAATATCAGAGATTTGAATTCTAGTATTTAGTTAACAATCACCTTTTGGAGGTAGAAGAAAGAAGGTGAGTTAGTGAAAGAGACAAGTTGTTCAGGAGGTACAATGTCACAAGCCAGAGTAGGAAAACTTTCTTTTCTTTTCTTTTCTTTTTTTTTTTTTTTTTTTGAGAGAGAGAGAGAGAGAGGAGGGTGAGAGAAAATCTCAAGCTGGCTCCATGCTCAGTATTCAGTCCGACATGGGGCTAGATCTCATGACCCTGAGATCATGACCTGAGCCAAGATCAAGAGTCAGACACTTAACCAACTGAGCCACCCAGGTGCCCCAAGGTTTCTCTAAATAATTACACCACAGTGATGAATACTTCACCTACTTAAGGAAAGTAGCTGAGAAAAATCTACTGTATTTATAAAACTGACAAATTTTTAGTTGGATGGTTTCAGCAGAGATCAGACTGGAAGAGCTGGCAATTAATTGAAAAACGAATGGAAGACACACAGCCTAGTGCTTAAAAAATCAGTTTCAGGACACTTGTATTTGGACCTGTTCTGCTTCTTGTTAACTGTGTGATGTTGATGTTACTTCTCTGTCCCACCAACTGTAAGATGAGTATAATAGTACTGAATCATGGACTTGTTGAAGACTCAGTGGAATCTTCCATGGAAGTGCTCATCACATAGGTTGGCACATAAGACTCAGCAAATGTTGACTCTTAACAACTATGTGTCGAGTATAGGGTCAGAAGACATATGGTGATAAAGAAGAAAACCAGGGCATAGTTGTGGGTATAAGAATGGAGACATAAGGAGGATATTTGAGACCTGTAACTGGGAAGCTTTAAGGGATAGAGGTAAGTAAATGGAAGTAAAGAATGATACCATACATAGAAGAGAAAATTCACAGAGAAAAAAACCTTGAAGAATGTGGATGGGTTTGGGATTAGGGCAGAAACATGGGTTGAGCTAGAAATTAGTGGAGAATACTATCCTTTGAAGTAGGTTGAGAGGAGAGGATGGATGAGGTATGGAGATATGAAGGAACACAGACCATGAACTCTTCAGGGCAATGAATGATCAATACTCTCAGAAACAGTAATTGAGCTAATCTGCTGGAAGTTCAGAAATTATATCATTTCTAGATCCCTGACACTAGCTTCTCTTGGAACAGTCCTACCTTCCACTAACCACACTCTTAGATGTGTGCACAGAGGTAGATGCATAATGAGGAGGAAGAAATGGGAACAGATCAATAAATAACACCATGTAAACAATAAAAAAGTTGTACCTTATACACATGTAAGTGACATTTTAATAAGAATCTATAAATCCCAGATTTTTACAACTAGATAATTTAGTCAATTTTCCTTATGACTGATTAATTGATTTAAAGGGAACTAAGCTCCCGAGTTCCTAGTGGGGCTACCGAAAGTCACAGAAGCCATTATTCTATAGATAGATCTAGAACGTCAACCTTCATGTTTTTGGAATTTCACTGGTAGGAGGCAAATAACTTCAATTACAAATTAATGTTAGTGTGAGGTCTATGCAATAGTGTAAATATGCAACTAAATATTAAGTAAAAAAGTTACAGAATGAGAGCGCAGTGATGCTTGATAAGAATTAGGTGTTGCAGTGTTACTACAAACCAAGAAGGGCTTGGGTTAGTGGGAGGACCAAATTTTGGTAGGAGAGGGGGAGTCAAAATAGCAGGTAACATATACAAACTATATGAGGGCAAGAGAGTTCCTCTATCTCACTCTATTATAGGCTCCACACATGGCATAGCACTCTAGAACATGATGAGTTATTACACAAATATTTCTGAAAGATTTGAACAAATAAGGCACCTAAAAGAACAATGAATGCAATAGCAAAGCCTGCGGGCAAATGTATCAAGTTCCTTTATTACCATGTATTGTTATAATTCAACTGGAAATACAGAACTGCATAAGGAGGTTACTAAAATAAATGAAACCATGCAGTGGTTCACTACCGTCTTTGTTTTCTCCCTAAACCTCCTACTCTTCATACTGCCTTCTTATAAAGATGGGTTCTTGGAACCTGTTTGTTTGTTCAGTGATTTCTCATTAATCCTCAGTGCCATTCATGGACCTAAGTTGGGTTAATCATAGTCTCCTCTGCCAGAATTTAGAACAGAAACAAAGACAGAATCTACCTTTCTAAAAAGTGAGATGTACAGCATATGAGGTATGGACAAGCAGCTTTTTCTACGAGCAATGGGAAGTAGAGAAATTGAGTCTACAGTAAGAGGGAAAAGGAAGCATCACTGAATTGGAAATGTCACCTGAATTCCAGACGACTTTTCAGTCTTTCTGAGGTCCAGCTTCATTTCCTCCCTTTGTTTTTGAAGTAACATTTAATTAGAGCTATGCCAAGTGCCTTAAACCACACAATAAAGCCAAGAAGTAGGTACTATTATCATCCTCATTTTATAAATGAGAAAACCAAGCCACAGAACATTTAGTATGATCATTCATGGTGTTACATATTTGGTAAGTGATGTAAGGTGAGATGCAGGATCAGGTGGAAAATCCAAATCTCTGCTCTTGACTTGTGTGTATACTTCTCTAAGAGGTTTCCATGGGACATCCCTGTATCCTCATAACAGAGTCTCCTTTTTGCTTAAGGTAGCTTGAGTTGGCTACTGTTACTTGGAAACAAAGAGTAGTAACTAACACATCATTAAGTTAATGACCTGGCAGGGAAGAGATTCATAAATACAGAGAACGATAATGCAAAGTAGAGTGTGGTAGCTATTATGAAAATTACAAACAGAGCTATTCAGAAACACCAGTGAGACCATTCCTATATTTTGTAGTAGAGCAAGGAGGGAGGGGCAGGGTGAAAAGGTTGATGAATAGTTTGGCTCTGCTTTGGGCCTTGAAGGATGTTGACAAGTGGGGGATGGTAAGGGAAAAGATATTCTACAGAGAGGGAACAGCTTGAGAAAAGGCACATATGATGAACAGGCCAAGGATGGACTGAAACTATTTTAATGTGACTTGTATTGTAAGGGCTGTTGAGGTGTGGAAGGAGTACAGCTCCAGATCATGATAGGCCCTTAAAGCTTTTCTCTGGGGGATGAACTTTATTTCCTAAGAAATAAAGAGTTACTTACTGTTCATGAACAATCATGACATCATCAGCATTTGTTTTACTCAAATTTTGTTATCAGGGGAGCAACAATTGAGATGGATAGAAGGTTGAGAAATCTGTAAGTAGAAGTACTTGTTAGAAAATTAGTGCAATGCATGAACTCACTGGTGATGAGTATTTAAAGTTAAGCAGAGGGGGGAAAGATTTTTGTTAAGGAACAAATTTGACATTTATGAGGTAAAATAGTGTCTAAATGAATGAGTAATAATGGAAGAAAGAGGTGTCATTGACAAAAACAGTGATTTCTAGCTTAATAACTAAGATGATCCATTAACTGGAATGGGATATAGGATCAACTCCAGTGAAAGGTAGAAGCTGCTTTCTCGGAAACCATTAAAGATATAAAAAATGGGATATTTAACATGTTGTTTCTTAAAGCATCCCTGCTTATTCAAAACTAGCTTTAATTTTTAATCTTGCATTGCATACCTACTTCTTCTTATTTACATCTGGGGTGATCCATAGCTTTGGTAATATTCAAATTCATGGTTAAGCATTCTTATAACCTAAAGGACTGGCCTCCATGGGATAGTGAAATAATTTATAAAGATACGACAACATGCTTCCTAGGTCCCTGAATTGAAGACTCCTCCTCTCTGCTGAGTACCAGGGGTGTGGTTGGGGGAATGGGTGATAAAAATTCCAGATAGGTTTAGGGGAGCCCTAGAATACAGGGGACTGGTCCTGATTCCAAATGTGTATGATGGAGAAAGTACAAGACTCAAAACTCCCACCCAGTTGGCTGAGATACTAGGGTAACAAAGGTGAAGTAACGAGCCTGGCAAGTGGGACCCAAGACAGTCTCAAAGACAACAGGACACTCAAACCTGGCCATCAGACGAGGGAACCCCTGGCCAATGGTGGATGGATACTCAAACTCCCTTCACACTAAGCATGAGCATAAGAAGAAGAGGCAAAGAGGGGCAGGGGAAACTTGAGACACAGAATTTTAAATGGAAATGGCTAAGCTGATTAACATATTATTCAGCCATTAATTAGGAAATATTTAGGGCATTTAAACTGAGGGTTCATTAAACTGAACATTGTCATATGTTACATAGAGTTTTAAGCATTTCACAGTATTACATCACTACATGAATATTACCACTCAGTCCTTATTGTTCATTTCAAATAGTTCAAGTTCAGCTTGATTTTTCTTTCTTTCTTCCTTTCTTTCTCTTTCCCTTTCTTCCTTCCTCCCTCCTTTTCTTTCTTCCTTCCTTTCTTTCCTTCTTTCTGTCTGTCTGTCTCAAGAGAGGTGGGGGAGAGGGGAAGGGAGAAAGAGAATCTTAAACAATGGGTATAGAGCCCAGCCCAGGACTTGATCTCACAACCCTGAGATCATGACCTAAGCCAAAATTAAGAGGGGTTGCTTAACCGAGTGAGCCACCCTCGTACCCCCAATCTGATTTATAAATGACTCACCAGAAACCTTGCTTACTCTAAACACACAATAGGTCAGAATATGTCACAAGGTATTTATGATAATGTGTTAATTTTTCTAAGTAGTAAGTATAACTTGAAAAGTGAGAAAGCAGAGTACACATGAAATCAAAACAGATTTTCCTCCAGTTGAAGCCAGTTAACTCAAAGAAGGTAGGAAAACAAAAGTAAGTATAATTAGGGGCACCTGGGTGGCTCAGTGGGTTAAAGCCTCTGCCTTCAGCTCCGGTCACTATCCCAGGGTCCTGGGATCAAGCCCCACATCAGGCTCTCTGCTCAGCAGGGAACCTGCTTCCTCCTCTCTCTCTCTGCTTGCCTCTCTGCCTACTTGTGATCTCTATTTGTCAAATGAATAAATAAAATCTTAAAAAAAAAAAAGTAAGTATAATTACATTAAAATATATAGGAGGTGAAGCAGGTTTGGAGCAAATGAACATATTTGGAAAATATGATATAATCAATGGTTGAGGCAACTGTGGGTATTTATCTTTGATAAGACTCAGAGGTAGATAACAGTTGCAGTTACAGAGTTCAAGGTCATTATGTGGTCAAGAAAGTAGACATACTCTATATGATTCCAGAGGAAAATTGACAGCGGTGGATTTTGCTTGATTATGAGAGATAACTCTGTAGCCATTCAATGTTGCCTAAACTTAAGTGATCGGCTCTCAAAATAATGATCTTTCTGCCACTGAAACTATTAAAAGACAATCTAAAAGTTGTAGAAAGAATCCCTTCTACAGTGAGTGAAGCTCTTGGCTTTGATGCCCCCTTGGAATTTTATCCAATCCTAAGTCTGTCTATAAATGCACGTTTCACTTAGCTTACTCAGTAACATCTAATTTTGTCATAAAATTATAAACATAGACAACATTAAAATATGAAGTGCTGCTGCTATTGTGACTTGTGGTTACACATTCCTGTGGTAGGTCCATTCCTTGGCATCTGAACACAACAGGTAAATTCTAAATAAAAACACAGCAACTTCTTGGGAAGGCCACATGCAGTAATCTCCTAGATGGCATACAACTGCAGAGTCCAGTGCCAATAGCCAAGAAAAAGACCTATAAAACATAGCTTAAAGAAAAAAAAAATTATTGAAGATTCTCTTGAAAGGTTCAAACCCACGCATTTTTGGTATTTGCGGTAAGGTTGCCAAATACCACTAGAATTACAAAAGCTTCCATATGACATGTAACATATTTTAGAATTTGTTTTAACTTTAATACTTCCAAGCACCTAAAATTCAATGCCACCCTTAGTTAAAAGTGAAAATAGAGAAGCAGATAAGAATTTTTATATCTGAGTCCAAGTACTATTCCCTCACTTGGCTAGATAACATTCAGAGAAAAAGAAAACTCACCTATGAAATATGTAGGAAAATAACAATATTAACCACAGTGGGGGGTGCTGATAGATAAGGCCAAATATCCTGTTCATGCAAGAATAAAGTAAGACTCCTCAACTTTCACAACTACAAGAAAGCTGCCACCTGCATCTCTGATTTCCCAAGTGCATAGCCCTGTGATGGTCAAGTGTTTGATTGCTGTGAGAGGTCATTCTTGTCTGTCTCTTTTCTGTTTTTTAACATAGGGGACTGCCTGTGCAGTCCCAACTCCCACATGAGCTAGATTCCAACTGGTTCAACCATCAGAAGGCTCTGTTGGAGGGAGAAACCAGAATAGTCCCCCTTTCTGTTTCAGGTGCTATTTCTAGCAGAGCCTGTTTCCTCAGTAGCTTTAAATGTTGACCATGGGCAGGCCCACCATGGTTCCAACTTCCTCCTGGTGATTCCTGTAACAATGTCTTCTTTCTTTGTGGTTTTCAGGTGGTTTCCTGCTCCTGCTCATCTCAGGAGCGCCTCATTACAAGTGAGAGCACTGAGAGGCAGGCTATAAGAAGGCACTCACATTCAGAGTAGAGCAAGTACAATCAGCACCTGAGAATGAGTGCTCCCTAAATGGTGTGCCCTAGGCACCTTGTTTCCTTGCCCTAACCCAGACACTGCTAATTTCTGGGTTGCTTTGCTGCCTAATGTTTAGTTTTATGGTTCTCCAGTCCCCTGTGCAGAGTTTCCTGGATTCAGTTGCTTACATGGCTCCTGTTTTCCAGCTGGACCCTGAAAGACCCAAGCATCCCTTCCATGGAGTTCAGTCTGAATTTGCTTCTATCAAGTTCCTACCAAAGGTAAATTGAGAAAATATTAAAGGAAGACCTTTTTAGGAGTATAGACACCCTCCTCTTCTAAGGATTTGAATTCTAGACTTATACTTAGTTTATCAGAACGACGTATACCAGGATCTCATCAGCTCAGACCCCGTTCTGAGCTGGTTCAGATTCAGCGTCCCTGAATCCCAGTTTAAGGTTATTTTCTTGTGTTTATTGATAGTCATTAAAAAACACTAAAAAATAAGTTGTGATACAGGTTTTCCCCCCAACATGTATCTTAAAACCTTCTGTTGGAGATATCTACCAGATTCTGTCCTGTGGAAAATTAGGTTGAACTAAGGGGGAAAAAAAAGAGAGGGAATCTAGTGGCTCACTTAAGTGGATTATGGGAAGAGTCTGGAGCTAATCTTGGAAAAGACCGAAAGCTTTCTCTTTCATTCCAACTCTTCCCTTCTCTTCCTCCTTCTCTCTTCACCTTCCCATCTTCCTTTCTCTCCTTTCCTCTGTCTTCACCCCCCACCCTTCATCATTTCTTTCCTGTGTTGACTTTATTTTTTCATGTCTGTTTTGCCAAAGGTCACAGGATTTTAAATAAGAAAAGTGGTGAAAAACAATGAATACTGTTATGCTGAAAAGAAATAAAAAATTAAAAAAAAAAAAGTGAGTACTTTTTCATGAGCTCCAGCCAGGAAACTATTGGGAAAGGGATCTTTGTTGAGCCACCTTGAGTCACATGTCCATCTCTGGATGGGATATTGAAGCCAAAGATTTCTTGCACTAGCGCCATGAGTCTACCATATCATACACTTAGGAGGCGTGTTGGGTATATGGGGTGTGTGTGTGTGTGTGTGTGTGTGTGTGTGTGTGTGCAAAGGGAAAGTGCTGCAATTTGTATGCCTTCATAAGAACTACATGGTTCGACTTGTGGGGAGTAGTTTCTTAGAAGAAGGAAGGTGTTATTTTCACAAATCAAACAAGGACTGTTCACCAAATTCCTTTGGTAGAAGTCACTCAGTATATTCCATTTAAATTTCAGTACCATAAAAAGATTAGGGTTTAGCCCTCACACAACTCGCTTTGTCTTTGTTTTTAGAAAAGTTAAAACATCACGTAATGCTCTATAGTGGCAACTACTGGTCCCACCAGTACACAAACATTTGTTGAGTTCCTATGCTCTTGGCGCCAGGTTTCGAGTCATGGGAAAGAACATGCACAAAATTTGTGCTCTTATAGAGCCAACTTTCCAGCGGAGGAGAAAATCATTTAAGGTGGTTACATGACAAGGTAAGAATAATTCAGGAAACAAGTGACAGGGAAAAGATGCCAATTTACACCACTCCTCCAAGGAGCATTGCTTGACAAAGGAGTATTTGAGCTGAGACCCAGCTGAAGTAAGAAAGTGAACTTAAGTACTTCTGTGAAATAACTGTGTTAAGGCAAAATCAACAAAGGACAAATGCCTTGAAAAGGGATGACACTTGGTGTTTTGAGAGCAGTAAAGAGACCACAATGACTGCAGTGGTGGGAACAGGAAGACAGTGTTAGAAAATAATACCAGATGTGTGGCAGGGATAGATCTTGTGGAAAGTATATTTTGATAAGGTCAGTATCATTAGTGTGGCAAATAGGAGTCTCAGACAGCATTTTTTTTTTTTTTTTTTGCTGTTTGAGGCAGGAACAGAATGAAAAACATCTTGGGGCATTTTACTGTTTGATAGGCCACAATGTTTTGGATGAGGAAACCACAGTAGACTAGGGAAAATGTTATAGGCCAAAGCTCATGGGGCTATTAACAAATTAACCAAAGTCATATTAATGCTTTCCTGTCAAATGAAACATGTTTACTTGGACAAAAGTCTTCTGTAATTGACTACAGGAGATTTAGTTTCTTACTAGACAATATAATAAGAATTTCATAAATGTCTATTAGTTGAACAAGTTCCTCTTTTGTTGGATTACTATGAAATGATAGCTCTTATGAACATATTCAGCTTTATAAAAGCTGAAGAATCAATCAACCAATGTTGAAAAGTCTTAGGATACCAGTTTATTCAAGGGTCAGTCCTTGATAGAAAAACTTGTGATCTAGTGTTAAAGCTACAATGTCCATGTGAATATATAGAAAGAAGACTGTAAGAAATACTACTTCAGGTCAATTAGGAAAATGTTATAAGAGTTCAAGGAGGAATGAAGTTATTTCAGGCCCAGTTAATCAGAGCAGGTTGCATGGAGGAAATGACGTCTGAATCTGGCCTTCTGGAGTAGGATGATTTTACAGAGTGTGGCACTTGGACCTAGGAGTGCTTGAAAAAGAACTAAAAACACCACCAATGACTAAACTTGTTAATAACAGTTTCCTGTTTATTGACATTTAACATTAGCTCGATTCCTCCCACTATGTAGAGAAATTTTGTAGATGTATTTGAAATATTATTCATTTACTATTTATTAAAACATATTAGGTGGTTTCTATGTACAACTCACTATGGGGACAGAAACAAAGGTTAGATGCAATATTATAAATCTAGATGCTTAGTAGGATGGGTTTTTAAATAGAGGATTATGATATGTACACACACACACAAATTCTTTTTAACTTTCAGTTAAATGCTACATTATTGACTATGGTTAAGATAGCTACATATAAGTATAGCAGGAAATATCTATATGTTGCTTTTGGTGGGTATGTGTGTGTATATATTTCAGCCATCTCACATAATTCATGTTTAATTTAGAACTCATAGAATCTTCTTTACAACTATGTCCAAAAGACATCTGTAGGTACTGCTGCATTTCTTCATAGAATTATGTCTGTTCTGGCTCAGTGTTTCAGGCCAGTGTCTAATCTTGTATCAATTACTCACATCATCTCACATGTCCAGAAGGAATTTATATCCAAGTTTGTAAGCCATCTAACAAATGCATGCATGCTTCTCTAACATAGAGCTGTATTTGAAATTTTACAGAGGTGGAACTCTTCCAGGCATCATATCTCACAAAGGATAAGAGAAATCCAAAACTTTATACAAAATGAAGTATAGCATTGTACAGTTATCTATGCAAAATGTGCTAGTTACTCATTGCAATATATGTAAAACCAAACATATCTCTGTCAAGTTGGTATCTAACTCAAAGGTGAATCATTTATGTACACAAATAACTCGCTTTCGCTTTATCAGAGACAAATGACAATTAAGAGTCAGAGAAAGCACTCAAGTTTAATTTTACTCAAGTTTTTGTCCCCTTCACCAACCACATACTGATAAACATCATTTCACACCAGACAAGGTTTGGGGGAACACAATAGACATGGACTTTGGTTTTGTTTTTAGTTCTTCAGTAACTGGTATTTGACTTGGGAAAGGTCACCTTACTTCTTTGGGTCTCACTTTCCATATTTGAAAAGTGAGTTGTTGAAATAGTCCCCTTTGAAGTCCTACTCGTAGAGTACAGACAAATAGTCTTTAAAAAAAAAGAGGAAGGACAGAGTTCATGGTTACTCCTCTAATTATAAGGGAAATGAGAGATGTTTATGACCTCCCTATAAAGTTTCAATAAAATGTCATTCAGGGTGCTCATACCTGCCGAATGTCAGACATTCATAACACAGGTTTGTGCATGGTAGACAGGCAGTCTGTAAGTGTTGGGTGAGTTGGTGAACATTTTTCATGCTTTTAATGTATTATTCTAGTGATAAGATACATAACAGTTAAAACTGCATATTTAACATTAAGAGAATAGCATATTGAATGTACTATAAATCATTCTGCTTCTCAATACACATGCAATTCTTTTCCTAAGTCACAGTTCCAAACATTTTATAAGTCATAAGCACAAAAAAGACACACATTCAAAAGTGAATATATTGATCTGATCCATGGGCAAAAAGAAATGTATTGAATCCACTTATCACGTTTACCCAAGGGAGGAAAAATGTTCCATTGTTACTAGTAAGCTGTGTAGCCTATGTTTCTGCACATTGCTGGGTCAGTATTTTTTAATCTAGACATTTCTGAAATTTAAGATGAAGATAAGTTTTTATGTCACCATTTTTTTAATTAGTAAAACACTAGCAACATTTAAACATTTATCTGACCGAGTAACATTAAGTAGGAAATTTCTATGAGACATAAAATATAAGATGTAATATCTTTTCATGAGAAACAACTTAATGTGTTTTATTAAGACTTTTGCCCTTAGGGTGCTGCTACAGAACTTGGAACCAAAATCATTTAACTCTGTGCCCTGAATATGGAGAAAAAGAAAAAGGAAAAAAAAAAAAACCCACAAATCTAATTTGTAAAATTATTCTGTGGTGCTTTGTTGGCAAGCAGTATAAACATCTTAAAGAATAATGACCCATTGTATTTTTTAGTCATCCAGACATTCTTTAAGGTAGTAAAGATTTTTTTTTAAAGAGTAAATTGTTTTTTGGAGAGTCAAAAAAGGAAACATGTGGAACACATTCCTTGGCTTTCCAAAATCTCCAACTGTGAGTGACACATGTACAGTATTTTAAAAGTTTCAAAAAAAAAAAGTGTAAATCATACTGTCGTTCTCCAAATAATACTGTATCTACCAAATAGTACTGCTTTTGAAAAGGTTTAGCTAGCTAGTGTGTCAACATCTGGTAATCAAAGGTTGGGGATGTAGGGTGGGAAGCGCACTAAAATCAAATAGTCAAAGATTTGCTACTTTTGAAGTACATTGTTGGTTAGAATACTTGGCACATGGTAAGAACAAGAATACAATTTCTTCCTTTGTGTTACTTTGACAAGTAAATTCACTTAATGAAAACTGATGTATTTTGGTACTTCATTTAAAACTAAAACCATCCTTTGAATAAGAGAAGGTAACTATCATTTTATCAGAACTTCAAAAAATACCACCATAAAATTAGACCAACATTCTACAAAATAGTATTTTATATTTTAAATGTATATGTACTTGATTGGACTGGACTTAAATAAATTGAAGAAGTACTCAAGATAGCCAATAATGCCAGTCTGGCTGCTACAAAACACATAGCTGGGCAAAACTACCCTAAAACACATCAATAAGGAAATTATCCTACTTACAACTTGAGAGAGGAAGGTTAAATAGTAGCAAAATTAGTAAGAATGTAAATGGCTATTTACTAATTGGGCAGAAGGTTTGTGTGATCCATTGTGATCCATATGAATGACAAATACAACAAATCAAGACAAACACTGCTCCTATCAGATATGCAATATATGCATGTATTATGGGGCCTTTGGAGCATAACTGATGGAAACCTCTGTTGAAATTAGAGTCAACAAATTAGACTATAGGAAAATTTACCTTAGAAATTTTCAAAAAGATGGAATAAGAATGGCTGTTATGCTTCTCTATGCTTTTTTTCTAAAATGTGAGTTAACTTCTTCTCTCAAAAGAGGCAATCTGCTGTCTTGGGACCTTGTCATGTTGTCCTCCTCAAAATTTGCACTTTTATCTGTTGCAACCATATCCAAAATTATTTCCATTCTTCCTGTGCTAACCATGTATACCCCCCTCTTAAATTTCTGGGTTTCTTTTTCTCTTCCTCACTTATACTGCAACGTAGCTTTCTCCTCCTCTCCTCTCCCTCCTGCCCTGGCTCCATGACTACTAGAGCTCTCCTCTCTCCCAACATATCTACCTTCAACTTCTGTATCTGCATTTACAACTTTTATGATTTTAATTTCATCTAGAGATTTATGTTTCAAAATGTAATCCATAACACTGTGCCAATAGAACCTTAAAAATTCTTTTAAAAATCTAAAGGAGGGGCACCTGGGTGGTTCAGTGGGTTTAAGCCTCTGCATTCGGCTCAGGTCATGATCCCAGAGTTCTGGGATCAAGCCCAGCATTGGGCTTTCTGCCTAGTGGGGAGCCTGCTTCCCCACCCCTCCTGCCTGCCTCTCTGCCTACTTGTGATCTCTGTCAAGTGAATAAATAAAATAAAAAAAAAAAAAAAAGATCTACAGTAGAGGGTGCAAATGATCACTTAAAATGCCAGTCATCTTTAGCTGTACTTGGATAAGATCCTATAAAATGGTCTAAGGATTATTTTGAATACCACCTAAGACCAAACTGATTATACAAACTTCCTTTGCTATAGGCATGGCTCAGACGCTCAGATCTCATATTGGGGCCGTATATTTCAGCCAATAGGCTTCTCAGAAGTAGTGCAAAATGTATACACCAATCAATGACTCCATTACAATTAAAACGGTTTATGAAGGAAAATTATTCATGGAAAGCACAAAGAATCTCTTCCCATGTGGAACAGTATGTGTCAGTATTCACAAAAGCATTATGTTAGGGTTGGGGTGTTGAGTCCATACAGCCTTCACCTGAGAAGAGTGAGAAAGATAAGTGGGGAAAAAAATGGCCTTTGCAATGTAAAAAAAAAAAATTACAACTCTTTTAAAGCAAATGTGAAAGAAATGTTATAATTTATAATTTATTTACTGCTGTGCCTTAATTTCCTTGCTTTAGAACTTTTACAGAGAAAATTCCAGAAAAAAACATGTTAGAACATAGTTTTCAAAGTGTTCCTATAAGATAAAATAAACTCAGATACTGATATCTCAAAATACAGCAATAGAAATAGAAAAATTTTGGTTTGAAACCCTAGGTGAACTGTAGATTTTCTAATATTTCAAATAAAAAATATCTACTTTTGTTTGCTAAATATAGTAACCCCTTGGCACCTCTCCAGATGGAACCATCACTAAAAGAAAGTGAGCGTTGTCTTTTGTTCTGTTTCTGATTGAGCTGTTCATTTTTCTCCTCCACATACTCCTGCTTTCCTGAGAGAACACATGGGACATGCTTTCAGTATAAAATATTTCCAAAGTCTTTTGGTTGTTTTGAGTCTCACCTCCAGGGCCATATTCTGTAGGTACAGGATCATTTTTAAAAAATGAGAATACAAAACAGGTGGAAATCAGGAACCAAATAAAGCTTTTCAGACTAAAATGCCTTATTTTGATTAGAGCTTCATTCCTTTTTCTATCTGCTTTAAATATTGGTAATGAGACTCTTGTACAATTACCTAGGATTAAGATTTCTGTCAAGATACACGTTTCTAGAAACAATGGCTATGACCAATACTAAAGTTAAATTCCAAGAGAAATTGTTAATTGCTAGCATGTGATAGCCACTGAAAAAATTACACCTATGTCATTAGATTTTCATGAAGATGATTCACTGGTTTTTAAAAATCTCGTAAGATTATATACAAAAATATTAGACTCCTAGTTGCAGAAATACAATTAAAAAAAAGAAGACATAAAAGTCTTACTCTGCAGCCATAACGCTGATAATGTGACTTAGTGATTTAAGTTTTTTGAGTTTAAGAAACCAAAAGGACTCTACTGCCAGGCCTCTATATACCCATCCAGATAGACATCTAAATGATATATTTTTTAAAGATTTTATTTATTTATTAGACAGAGATCACAAGTAGGCAGAGAGGCAGACAGAGGAGGAAGCAGGCCCCCCACTGAGCAGAGAGCCAGATGTGGGGCTCGATCCCAGGACCCTGGGATCATGACCTGAGCTGAAGGCAGAGGCTTTAACCCACTGAGCCACCCAGGTGCCCCTAAAGGATATTTTTAATAGATATAACCTAAAACAAAGTTCTCCAAACACAAATAATATGGCAATAGCTAAGTCTGACATTCAGTTTGAATTGTGACTCAAACTCACTCACATTACCAACCTAGTGAAGACTAACAATAAAGTTTCCTCTGTGTGGATTTCTACAGGTAAAACCAACACCCTCTCCTACTTTCTAGCCTTTTAGAATTAAGTATTGAGCATTTTCCCAAACATTGTAAACCGGCCGAAGCGCCTCATGAAATCAGTCCTGGAAGCCGCTTTGTCATAAAGAAGTCTTTTCCTGAGTAGAATTTGTAAGGCAGGTTCTCTTATTTTAAAACTTTTCTTGTTTATTCTGCCTTCTATGCCTGTTTGTTTTGCTCTTTCTTATTAAATTTATTGAAGGGCAGTTGACATGTAATATGTAAGTTTAAGGTATGCAACATGTCAATTTCATACATTTATATATTGCAAAATAATTACCACCATAGCATTAGCTAATACCACCATTTGGTCATATAATTACCATCTCTTGTGTGTGGCGAGAATATTTAAGATGTACTCAGTTAACAACTTTCAGGTATATAATACAGTACTGTTGGCTACAGTCTCCATGCTGTATGTTAGATCCTTGGAACTTATTAGTTTTATAACTGAAGGTCTGTACCATTTAACCAATATGTCTCCGTTTCCTCTACCCTGCCAGTCCCATTTACTGTGCTCCTCTGAGTACAGCTTTTTTTTTTTTTTTTTTTTTTAGCTTTCACATATAAGTGATAACCTACAGAATTTGTCTTTCTCTGATTTATCTCAGTATACACAGTGCATCATAAACGACAAGATTTCCTTTCCCATGGCTGAATGTACAAGTGTGTCCACGCCACATCTTCACCCATCAAAGGGCACTTAGGTTGTCTCTCTATCTTGGCTATTGTAAATAATGTTGCAATGAACATGGGGTACAGATAGGTCTTTTTTTTTTACTTTTTATTAGAAAAGAAAAAATGTTGCATAGGTCTTAATACTCGTATACCAAGTATATTCACAAATAGCAAGTACATTCATGTGAACAGCCATATGGGTAAGGTTGGTCCCTAGGTCCAAGTTCAATAGCTCTCAAAGAACAGTTGTTAGGAACTATAGAGATTTTTCTGGATGATTCAGAAGCCCATGCTCAGGGTCAGAGATGAAAGGAGTGATGGTAGAGCTGAATAGCCCCTGGTTCCTAGGCCAGAGGCAATAGTTTAGACAGGACATGAGGGTCAGCCAGAAGCTGGGCACTAGGCTGGGGTCGAGGGCCCACTGGCCAGTGCTGTGGCAGCTCCTGCCCTGCTGTAGACAGGTATCCAGCAGTGCCTCTCACAGACCACGGGCTTGCTGTAGCCCAGATGGAGTAGTTTCTTGCCCACCTGGCAGACCAGTCGGCTGGGCATTGATGACAGCCATTCTAATGGGTATGAGGTAATATCTTGTGGTTTTAATTTGCATTTTCCTGATGATCAGTGATGTTGAGCACCTTTCTATGTATCTGTTGACCATCTGTATGTCTTCTTTGGAAAAATATTTGCTCAGTTCTTTTGCTCGTTTTTTAAAAGATTTTATTTAAAATAGAGTGAGAGAGAGAGAGAGCACAGGTCGGGGGAGAGGGAGAAGGAGAAGCAGGCTCCCTATTGCACAGGGAGCCTGACACGGAGCTCCATCCTAGGACTCAGATCATGACCTGAGCCGAAGGCGTATCTTAGCCAACTGAGCCACCCAGGCGCCCCTTTTTGCCCATTTTTTGTTTTTTTGCTCTTGAGTTGCAGGAGTTCTTCGTACATTTTAGGTATCAATCCCTTATCAGATATGTGACTTGCAAATATTTTCTCCTATTCCACAGGTTGCCTCTTTATTTTCCTGATTGTTTCTTTTGATGTGCAGAAGGCTTCTGGTGTGATGTAGTCCCACATAGCCTCTTGTAGTTTATTTTTGTTTTTGTAGCTTGTGCTTTTTGATGTCATATCCAGGAAATTGCTTCCAAGACCCATGTAAAGGAGCATTTTCCCTATGTTTTCCTTAGCGGTTTTAGGGTTTCAGGTCTAAGAGTTTCATCCATTTCAAGTTAATTTTTGTGAGTGGTATAAGATAGGAGTCCAGTTTCATTCTTCTGTCTGTGGTTATCCAGTTCCCAACATCATTTATGAAAGAAACTATCTTTTCCCCATTGAGGATTCTTGGCTCCCTTGCAAATATTAGTTGAACACATATGCGAGAACTTATTTCTGGGCTCTCAGTACTGTTCCATTGGTCTATCTGTCTATTTTTATGCCAGAAACATTCTGTTTAGCTTTGTAGTAGAGCTGTATATTTGATTTTGAAATCGAGGAGCATGATGCCTCCAGCTTTGTTCTTGCTTCTCAAGACTCCTTTGGTTCTTTGGGGCCTTTTTAGGATTATATATATATATATGTGTGTGTGTGTGTGTGTATATATATATATTTTATTTCCATGAATAATGCCACTGGAACTTTTATAGGAGTTGCATTGAATTTGTAGATGGATTTGGGTAATATAGACATTGTAACAATATGAATTCTTCCAATCCATGACCATAGGATATCTTTCCATTTGTTGTGTTTTGTTCAATTCCTTTCATCAAAGTCTTCAAGATCTTCCAGCTCGTGGGTAAAATTTATTCCCAAGTATTTTAATATTTTTGATGATATTCTGTATGGGATTGTGTTCCTTATTTTTTGGATGATTGGCTGTTAATGTATAGAAACCCAATTGTTATCTGTTGATTTTTGTATATGCAACTTTACTGAATTCATTCATTAATTCTAGTAGTGTTTTGGTGGAGATTGAGGTTTTCTGTATATAAGACAGTATTGTCTGTAAACAAAGACAGTTTTGCTTCTTTCTTTGATGTCTTTTGTTTCCTGTCTGAATGCTCTGGCTAGGACTTCTAGAACTATGTTGAATAGAACTGGTAAGGGGGTGCAAGAACTCCTGTCTTGTTCCGAATCTCAGAGGAAAAACTTTCAACTTTTCCCCATTGAGCTCGATGTTATTTGGGTATATCACACATAACATTCATAGATTTTGTTTTTAAGTTTCATGAGCAAAGCTGTTAGGATCATTTCAAAGAATATAAACTTTAGAAATCAATATTGGGACATTTACCATTTTTAAGATACTGAATTCTCTCCTCTGTGAACATTATATATCTAGCTATTTGTTCTCATTTCTTTGTATTTCTTTTTTTTTTTTTTTTAAGATTTTATTTATTTATTTGACAGAGAGAGAGAGAGAGATCACAAGTAGGCGGAGAGGCAGGCAGAGAGAGAGGAGGAAGCAAGCTCCCTGCTGAGCAGAGAGCCCGATGCGGGCCTTGATCCCAGGACCCTGAGATCATGACCTGAGCCGAAGGCAGAGGATTAACCCACTGAGCCACCCAGGAGCCCTCTTTTTTTTTTTTTTTTTTTTTTTTTTAACTTAAATTCATTTAGCCAACATATAGTACATCATTAGTTTCAGATGCAGGGGTCAATAATTTATCAGTTGCACATAAAACCCGGTGGTCATCATGCGCCCTCCTTACCGCCCATCACCCAATTCCCCCATCTTCCCACCCCTTTGTATTCCTTGAGTATCATTTTTAATCTGTATAGGTTTTTACATCAAAGGTTTAGTATATATTTGGTTTTAATACATATTTGGTTTCTTCAGGTTCTCTATAGTTCTTTTGTTGCTAACTTGAATATTGTATTTAGTTTGTTATATTTTGATTGGTAACTATTCTGTGTAGGAGCACTGTTACTTTGGATATTTTTTAGCCTGGAACTTTGCTGAATCCTCTTATTACTATATATATTCCCATCCCCACTACCACACAATAGTTATTACAAATGACAGGACTGTCTACATGAAAATCCAAGAGAATATATATTATATTATCATAACCAACCATTTGAAAATACAGATGATTTTTAAAGCTTTTAAAGATATTTCACTTATGTATGAAAGAGAGCGAGCGAGCGAGAGAGTGAGATAAAACACAAGTGAAAGAAGGAGCAGGGGGAGACGGAGAACCGGACTCAGGACTCACTACTGAGCAGGAAGCCAAATGTGGGGCTTGATCCCAGGACCCTTCGAGCATGACCTGAGCTGAAGGCAAACACTTATCTGACCACACACAGGTAACCCTGATTTTTAAGTTCTAATTACTTTTTATTTCTTTTCCTTATGTTATTACATTTATTACAGTGCTAACACATTGACAGGTATCTTTTTTTTTTTCCAGAAAAAGGCTCAATTTAAAAAATTAATCATTTAGTAGAATACTAAAATATTCATGAGCTAAGGAAGGTTCCCACCTACTTTAAAGAGGTTTTATCAAGAACAAGTATTTATCAACTGTTTTCCACATTCCTTAAGAAATAGTTTTCTTTTCTCCTCTATTAACAATATGATTACATAAATTTCCTGATACTGAACAAATCTTCATTCATTCCTGGTATAAACCTTGGTGTTGCAGTCAGTTTGGGCTATTATAACAATACTATAAACTGTGTGGTTCACAATTCTGGAGACTGGGAAATCCAGCATCAAGGTGCCAACAGATCTGATGTCTGGTGAGGTCCCTTTTCCTGATTTGCATATGGCTGTCTTCATGTTGTATTCTTAAACATGATCAAGAGAAATACCATCTAATTTCTTCTCAGAAGGATGTAGTCCTACTCATGAGGGTTCTTATGAACTAATTACCCCCCAAAGGTTCCCGTCTCCTAAAAATAGAACATGGGTTTTAAGATTTCAGCATATGACTTGGCTGGGGGAGGGAAGAGGGTGGGCACACACATTCAGTTCATAACAACTGGTCATGTTGTATTCATTTTTTTTTTATTTTGTAACAATTTTATAACAGTTTTTCAATTTTATAAGTTTAAAATCTGTGTTCTTAAAACTTCCTTTTTTTTATATTTGCATTTATGCCCATGCATGTTTTAAAGTTGGTCTGGCTTCAGAACCTCTGCACTTAATCTCTATGGTGTACTGCCATTAGTAATGGAAGTTGTTAAATAACAAAAACTCAGCAAAGTAAATTTTAAGGATCCAACTGGCTTTACTTAACTCGATTAATGATTCAGGCAGTATCCCATCTAGCAAGTAGAGAGGAGGTTCAAAGGGCTACAGAAAAGAGTTTTTAAAGGTAAAGAGGGAGTAGAAAAAATGAAATTATTAGCAAAGAACCCATTGTTCGAAGCAAGGTCACCCTCCTAAGGAGAATAGAAGGGGTCTATCAGTAAATTTCATAGTGCTGACCAGGAAATTCCCATGTTGACTGGTTAAAGGTTACATTCCTCAGGGGTTGAAAGCACAGTTAAGTTAGGTATTAAATCTTGATTTACTGACTTGTGGCCTTAACCTAAGTGATGCCATTTTGGGCCTGTAGTTTTCTTTTTAACAAAGTGAATAATTTTCCTAAGATACAATAAGGTGAACATAAAAGCTGGATGAAAGTATGCCAGACTGTAAGATTCCTGAGTACAGAATCTATTTGTAGACCTTTGGAGGTTCAGTATTGAGGGCCCTAGAACCCTACTCCATAAACCTTAATGGTTAGTGGGGCAGAAATTTGAGCAAAATTATGCCTGATGGACTAAATTATTTTGACTTATCAAGAGTCAATATCACTGGGCGCCTGGGTGGCTCAGTGGGTTAAGCCTCTGCTTTCGGCTCAGGTCATGATCTCAGGGTCCTGGGATCGAGTCCCACATCGGGCTCTCTGCTCAGCAGGGAGCTTGCTTCCTCCTCTCTCTCTGCCTGCCTCTCTGCCTACTTGTGATCTCTGTCAGGTAAATAAATAAAATCTTTTAAAAAAAAAAAAAGAGTCAATATCACTAGCCAAGCAGGAGGGAAACAGTTTTGTAGGAAGCTTATGAGGGATGAACGTTGAGAATAGTGGTAGCTCAAGGGAATGAGACACAAAATCAAGAACAAGAGCTTTGTCACAAGTGCCATAGAAATAAAGGATGAAGTTCCACTTCTTGAGCAATTCTGACAACCTGAAATGGCTCTGGTTCTTGCTCGCTTGGTTCTTTCATTCATTCTTTATTTCTTTATTTATTTATGTTTAAAGGGTTCATGTGTTTTTTTAAGAGAGAGAGAGAGAGAGAGAGCATACAAGTAGTGGGGGCAGCAGACAGAGGGAGAAGGAGAAGCAAGCTCCCTGCTGAGCAGGGAACCCAATGCGGAGCTGGATTCCAGGACCTTAGGATCATGACCCGAACCAAGGCAGACACTTAAGGACCTAGCCACCCAGGAGCCCTGAAATGGCTCTTGTGCTTTAACTCTTCTGTTTCCACGGATTGCCTCTTCTGTAGTTCAGGCACACTGTTTGCGCTGGAGGACCGTAATAGCAGTTTAAATGTATCTACAGGACAGTGGTTTGATCATTGAGTCTCCAGTCACTTCTGCAGAAACCATGAGAATCAGCTATGCATCTCCCCTCCCTTTCTTTCTCTTTCTTCCCTTCCATTTTCAGCCAATCATGAGGTCTACTAATATCAGCTTCTAAATAAATTTCCAACAGCCCTCTTCGCCTACTCAGTACAGGATATGCCCTATGCACTAAGCCATAAATAACTCCTGCTTTGTTCACTGAAAGAGACTATAACCTGATCTGCCTTGTCCTATGTTCCTTACATTGATCTGTTCCTCTACAGATCTGCCAGAAAGATTTTTCTAAAATACAAACCTAAAGTTCTAACATCATTTCCCTGCTTAAAATCCTTTGTGGCTTTCCATCACCTACTGGTGAAATCCAAGATTCTTACCCATGCTAGTGAGGCCCTTAATGTTTTGGCATCAGGATATGTTCTGCAGCTTTTTTTTTTTTTTTTAAATCATTGTCTCATATTATATTTATATCACCATTTTCTTTATGGTACCATTGTCTTGAAGTTCGTATTTCAACAACATAAAACTTTTTGTAGATTCCCTCACACTGTAACTTCCTTGTTCTTACCACAATGTCTTTTCCACCTGAAAGTTTTCCTATATATGAAGCAATTTTTCCTCATCTGAAAGACTGCTTCTTTTACAAAACTACATTTTTGGAATAAAACTATGGCTTCAAATAATAAAGATCTCATTTTAAGAATTTCTTACACACACGTAAAAAATCATTTATTTTATGGATTTCCATGCCTATAGTTCAAATATACAGCCTACATTCAATACAGAGTATCTTTTTTTAGAATTTATTTTCTCTTTGTGAATTTTGTTTTGCTAATGTTTCAAGCAAGAGTCATTTCAGATTTCTTTTTTATAGACATCTAGTATTAAGTTGCCATGCTACCTAAATGAACATTACCTAATTCCTGCTCTACCTTATATCTAACACCAATTAAAAGTGAACTAAATAATTCAACCAGAGTTCACTTAAGGAAAATCAGCAGACCTAAACAAATGAACCAAAATCAGCTTCTGAGTTTTTAATCATTCCACAGACTTCCCAAGTATTCCCCCATTAAGTTCACATGTTCTGTTCTTCTTGTATTCTTAGGTACCGGAGTATCAGGTAATTCAGTAGAAATTTCAGTAGAAATCAAGTAAAAAAAAATTCCTTATCACTGATGTAAGAAATAAATTGTTTCTATTAAAACTGTATATACTTAGCAATATTTAGTTACTCTGAAGACAGGTACTGAACATTAAGCATATTATCATGTGCTAGACTTTGTGCTAAAAATTATGACTAACCATGATACACAGTCTTTTTCCTCACTGGTAAGTGGGACACAGACAAGTAAGTAAGCAGTGTATAGTGCTGCAATAAACATGGAGGTGTGGGGATGCCTGGGTGGCTTAGTTGGTTAAGCACCTGCCTTCAGCTCAGATTATGATCTCAAGGTCCTGGGACTGAACCCAACTCAGGTCATGATCCCAGGGTCTTGGGATGGAGTCCCACGTCGGGTTCCTTGCTTAGCAGGGAGGCTGTTTCTCCCTCTATCTGTTCTGCCTGCCACTTCCCCTGCTGGTGCGCATGCTCGCTCGCTCTCTCTCTCTCTGACAAATAAAATTTTGAAAACAAACAAACAAACAAATGGAGGTATAGATATTTCTTCAATACTGTTTTCATTTCCTTTGGATTTATACACAGAAGTAGGATTACCAGATCATATGGCAGTTCTGTTTTCAATTTTTGGAGGTACTATTTTCCATAGAGGCTAAACCAATTTACATTCTCACCAACAGTGCCAGGGTTCCCTTTGTTCCACAGCCTCACCGGTATTTATGACCCCTTGTCTTTTTTACAGTAGCCATTCTAAAAGGTATGAGGTTATATCTCATCATGGTTTTGATTTGTATTTTCCTGATGATTAATGATAGTGAACACCCATTATCAACAGTAGTTAAGATACGGAAATAATCTAAATGTCCATGAGCTGATAAATGGATAAAGAAAATGTGGCATATATATGCAACGAAATATTCTTCAGCCATGAGAAAGAAGGAAATCCACTTATTCCTAATAATATGGATGGACCTTGAGGTCATTATGCCAAGTGAAACAAATCAGACAGAGAAAGCCAAATACTGCATATCACTTATATGTAGAATCTTAAAACACACACAAACACACACACACACACATGCACTAAACAAACAAAAAGCCCCAACGCTGATAAAGAGTAGAAAAGTGGTTACCAGAGGTGGGGGCAGGTAAGGGAAATAGAAGTTAGACAAAGGTCACAAACTTTTAGCTATGAGTGAGTTCTGAGGATCTAACATAAAACATGGTGACTACAGTTGGTAACACTGAATCATGTAAGTAAAATGTGCTAAGACAGTAGAATTTATGTTCTCACCAAAAATTTAAAGAAACATTATGTGAGGTAGTGGATGTATGGGGGGAATCCTTTCACAAGGTATCCATATATATCAGAGCACCATGATGTACACTTCAAGTATGTTTTTGGTCAATTATACCTCAGGCTGAAATTTAAAAAAAGAAATCAGCAGTGGAAATACTGTGTGAATAACAACAGAGCTGGGGGTTTAACATATGATACAGGAGCACAGTCCAGAAACACCTGTTAAGGAACTCTTTGTGAAGTGTGACTTAAAAGACCAATAGAGATTGTCCAGAGATCGTGGAAAAAATATTCCATAAAGAACAGCCTGTTTGAAGGCCTCCAGTTCAGAGGATTTGAGTGAAGAGGAGGTGACCAGTGATAAGGCTGTAACTGGCAAGCCTAAGGCAGCCTAACAAAGGATTTCAGATCCATTTGGAGGACTGAAACGGGCAAGGAGTCACTAAAGACTTTAAGATATGAGTTCTTATTGTCTTTATAAGGTAACAATAGATTCAGTTATTAATTATTTTGAAACTATTAGAAAATGAATGACCTAATACCCTCTCACAGATACACAATTAAGTTAGATAACCAATTTTACTACCTAGTAAAGTACAATATATTTTCATTAAAATATAATTAACATACAAAATTATATTAGTTTGAGGGGTAGAACCTCATTAACAGTTCTGTACATTAGTTATTGCTCATCACAGTGAGTATAGTCATCCTCTGCCACCATATAACATTATTACAATGTTATCGACTATATTACTTATCATCTCTATGACTTATTTATTTTATAATGGGAAGTTTGTATCCCAATCTCCTTTATCTCTTTTGTTCATACCCCCACTCACCTCCTTTCTGGCAAATACCAGTCAGTCCTCTATATCTAAGAGACTGTTATTTGGTTTGTTAGTTTTTTAGGTTGCCTACAGTATTTGTTTCTCTGACTTATGTTACTTAGCTTTATACCATATAAGCCCATCCATGTTGCTCATTCTCTTTGTTGGCTGAGTAATAGTCTATCTTCTTTATCCACTCATCTATTAATGGATGCTTGGACTGATCCCACATCTTGGCTATTGAAAATAATGCTATAATAAACATAGGACTACATATTTCATTTTAAATCAGTGTTTTTGTTTTCTCTGGGTAAATATTCAGTAGTGGAATTACTGGATCATTTGGTTTTTTATTTTTTTATTTTTTTTATTTTTATTTTTTTGAAAAACCTCCATATTGTTTTCCACAGTGGTTGCAACAACTTAAATTCTCACCAACAATGTATGAGGGTCCTTTTTACTCTACAGCCTCATCAATACTTGCTATTTTTTGTCTTCTTTATTTTAGCCATTCTGACAGGTAGAAGGTGATGGGTTATTGTTGTTTTGATGTGCATTTAATTGGTCACATTGAGCATCTTTTCATGTGTCTATTGGCTATATGTATGTTGTCTTTGGAAAAGGTCTATTCAGGTCCTTTGCCAATTTTTAATTGGATTATTGCTTTTTTTTTTTGGTGTTGTAAAATTTCCTAAGTATATTGGATATTAACTCCTTGTCAAATATATCATTTGTGAATATTTTCTCCCATTCAGTAGATAGCCATATTATTATTCACTTTTTATTTTTTTATTAACATATAATGTATTATTTGCCCCAGGGGTACAGGTCTGTGAATCACCAGGCTTACACATTTCACAGCACTCACCATAGCACATACCCTCCCCAATGTCCATAACCCAACCACTCTCTTCCTACCCCCCACCCCTCAGCAGCCCTTAGTTTGTTTCATGAGTGTAAGAGTCTCTTATGGTTTGTTTCCCTCTCTGGTTTCATCTTGTTTCATTTTTTCCTTCCCTACTCCCCAACAACCCCTCTCAAATTCCTCATATCAGAGAGATCATATGATAACTGTCTTTCTCTGATTGACTTATTTCTCGCAGCACAATACCCTCTAGTTCCATCCATGTCATTGCAAATGGCAAGATTTCATTTCTTTTGATGGCTTCACAGTATTTCATTGTGTGTGTGTGTGTGTGTGTGTGTATATATATATATATACACACACACACACACCACAATTTCTTTATCCATTCATCTGTTGATGGACGTCTAGGTTCTTTCCATAGTTTGGCTATTGTGGACATTGCTGCTATAAACATTCAGGTGCATGTGCCCCTTTGGATCACTACACTTGTATCTTTTGGGTAAATACCCAGTAGTGTGATTGCTGGGTTGTAGGGCATCTCTGTTTTCCAGAGTGGCTACGCCAGCTTGCATTCCCACCAACAGTATAAGAGGGTTCCTCTTTCTACGCATTCTCACCAACATCTGTCATTTCCTGACTTGTTAATTTTAACCATTCTGACTGGTGTGAGGTGGTATCTCACTGCGGTTTGATTTGTATTTCAAATCAGTGAGTGATGTGGAGAGCTGAGTGATGTGGAGCACTTTATCATGTGTCTGTTGGTAGCTGTATTATTTCGTTAATGGTTTCCTTCACTGTGCTATAGCTTTTTATTTTGGTATAGTTCAAATACTTTATTTTTGCTTTTGTTTCCCTTACCTGAGGAGACACATCTAGAAGAATGATGCTAAGGTTGATGCCAAAGAGATTACAGTCAGTTTTCTTTGATGATTTTTATGACTTCATGTCTTATAACTAGGTCTCTAATCCATTTTGAATTTATATTTGTGTGTGGTATGAGAAAGTGGTCCCATTTCATTCCTTTGCATGGAGCTGTCCAGTTTTCCCAGCACCATTTATTGTAGAGACTGTCTTGTCCCCATTGCATATTCTTGCCTCCTTTATTATAAATTAATTGACCAAGTGTGGGTTTATTTCTGAGTTCTCTGTTCTGTTCCATTAATCTATGCATCCATTTCTGTGCCAGTACTATACTACTTTGATTACTGTAGTTTTGTAGTAAATCTTGTAATCTGGCATTGTGATACCTCTACCTTTGTTCTTCCTTTTCAGGTTTTGGCTATTTGGGTTCGTCTGCAGTTCCGTACAAATTCTAGTATTATTTGCTCTAGTTCTGTGAAAAATTCTGTTGGTATTTTGATGGAGATTGCATCAAACCTGTAGAGGGCTTTGGGCAGTAAGGATATTTTAATGATACTAATTTTTCCAATCCATGAACATAGAATAACTTTCCATTTGTATTATCTTCAATTTCTTTAGTCAATGTTTTATAGTTTTCATAATAGAGATTTTTTACCTCCTTGGTTAAGTTTATTCTTAGTATTTTATTCTTTCTGGTGATGTGTAAATGGAATTGTTTTCTTAATTTCTCTTACAGCATCTTATAAAATGTGCTCAACAGATGTTTGATGAATTCCTAAGGAACACAGAAAAGTTCTTTTATAATGCAATGTTGCCACACCCAGTTAACTACCTACCTCAGACACAGATTTAGAGAAGAAGCCAACCTTCCAGTGGAAAGGTGGAATGATTGAATGATATTCCTGATTCTGGTATGAAGTCTAGACTGCCTGTTAGGTGAGAAATGGAGCAAATATGAGGAGTGAGAAAAGATAACACTTCCAATTATTAATACGTACTCACACTCATTTATTCCTCACAACTGCTCATGAGTAGGTACTACTGATATCCCAAATTTACAGGTCTGGAAACATGGGGAATGGGGAATTTAAGTAATTTTCCCTCAGCGGCAGTGTCAATTAGAACTTAAACATTTAGAATCCAGAGGCCCTGCTGGTCACTACTGTTCTGTATTCTCCCACTTAGGAGCTAAGATACCGTAGATAAAATCAGAAAAAAATGAGTTGGCATAGGAGAAGTAACAGCTGTGCTTTATTTTTAAATGATGTATTTATGTATGTGCATATTTATATTGATTAGGGACCACACAAGATGTTTGAGGATAGAGAAAGCAAACCTCTTGAATAGCATGTATTTACAGACCTATATTTAATTGTGCATTTCCTTTATTCTCTAATTCATTTTATGAGTTTCACTCCAGGACTTTAAGGTTAGTATTTTGAAACTGGGGCGAAAATATTAATGCTGAAATGAGGAACTTAGTGGAAATTTAAAAAAAAAAAAAAAACCAAACAACCAAAACTGGGGGAAAAAAGTTTTCAAAAGACTTAAAATGACAAAGGCCAAAACCATCCAACAGCAATTTGAAGCAAGGGAATACGCTACATGAAGTAAGGAGCAGTGGGCAGAATCCACATGGAAGCTAAAGTGAGGAATAACAAGTCCAAATCGTCGTTATGTTTTACTACTATGCTGTATGCCTTCTAGACACTGCAAGACAGAGGCAGCTTCTGCAGCCCATTGATCTTGAAGCCGGACATTTATGCAGTGATCCTAAAGGTTACTGATAACATGGAAATATACAGACGAAAATAGTTGTATTGTTTTACTCCTTTGATTATTTGAAATTCACAATGCAAGAGCAGGGGAAGTTCTTGAGAGCTAGTTAGCAGAGAGGGAAGGACAGACAGAAGAGGAGGAAAAAACCCTTGCTACTGTTTGCAATTGTCACTGGCCAAATGGAACCCGAGTAAAGGGGGCAAATTACTAAACCCAAGCATAAACAAATAATGCAGGGGGCTCCTTACATCATGGGGGTGATGCAGGTGTATGTTCATCTTTTAACACATTTGGGAAATGAAAATTCTATTCTTTAATTCTAACGCCATTAAGTTATTTAACACTAGATCTGGAGGTTTCATATATATTATCATGAAGTATAAAGCCAAATGTCCCTTTTTCAGGAGCACCAAAGATTAACAGATTAGAATGTTTTCCACATGTCCATTTTTACTGTCAAGAGAATTTTAAAGAAGTTTTCCAGCTTCCGCAGCTGAACCAGATGTCAGTGGGTCCCATGGTGAAATGAAATTGGCAGAGTAGCCTTCTCATGACCCCGGGGTTGTTTTTATCAGGAATCACTTTAATGTCTAAGAGCCATTGCTTGTTGAAGACTGTAAAGTTTTTGGGTCCAGTCTGCCACAATTACAGAAATCTGCTGACTTTGTTGAACCACTGAAACCAAGCAATATTTCTTATAACTTTTCTCACATGACGCTATAATTGTTGTTTATGTTGGCACAAGAAAAGTAAAGGGTCTCATTTCCACTGTGAATTTCTGATCTCTGGTTTCAGGAACATCAGTAGAGAATATTTTACCAGCCACATTTTTTGTTGCGTAAATAGTCCTGGTGATTTACCCTATAGGTCCCTCCACTGTGTTCTCGAAAGACCACGGGCTGAAAGATAGTGGATGACACTTTGTAAAATAACTGTAGGAGTGAACACAATAATGTTTTATATTTTCATTGCTAGCTTTGGTTCAGGATTTCAAGGCCAGAAGTCCAAATGTGGTTATGCTGACATATTTCATTCTTTCTTTAGCTTTTAATTTGTCATTGTTAATGTAAAAAGCATAAAGTGGACATACAGTTTAAAACATAAAAAATGAACATACTTTTTACTGCACAGTTTAAGAAATAGAACATCACCAATATTTTTTAATCCCCCCTGCAAAGGCTCCTTGATTATATGTCTCCTCTCCTACAGAAAATTCTGCAAATCACTGTTTTTCTTTATAGTGTTACAAGGTAATGTGATTGCTAATTTTGTCTATTTTTGAACTTTACATAATTGAAATATTGCTTTAGCTATTCCTCAATAATTTGCTTTTTTTTACCCATTACTAGTTTTTTTAGATGAATCTTGTAATTGCATAAAGCTCGAGATATTCCTTTTTACAGCGTATTTCACTGTGTGAATACGCCCTATTCTACCCATTTGAGATGGAAATTGGGGCTGAATGAATTTTTATCATTAACAGTTTGCTACAGTCTCTTTTGCTGTGTCTCCTGCTGTACATGTACATGATATTTTCACAGTTTTTCTCTCAGAATGAATTCCTGGATCATAGGGTATGTACATGTTCAAAATTACTATGAGGAGCCAACCTTATTCAAAAGTGGTTGTATCACCACATATTCTCATTAGCAATATGTGAGATTTTCTGTAAACAGACATCATTACCAGCACTGGATATTCTGGATATCCAACCCTGGATATGTCTGACTTTGAGATGTTTGGCAGCATACTAAGCATAAAATGGAATTGCTTATTTTCATTTGCTTTTTTCTGATTAATAACATGTTGAATATATATTTTATGTTTATGTGGCATTTGTGTTCCCTTTTGTGTGTAATACCTAATGGAGTCCTTTGACCATTTTCCTACTTGTTTCTTTCATTTTTGCGGTTTTGTTTTGTTTTGTTTTTTTAAGGAAACTTTTTAAGTACAACATACATATAGAGAAGAGCACAAATCATAAGTGTGAGTGTTCATAAGCCCACCCATATCAGGAACTAGGATATTACCAGTCCCAGATATTACACGCCCCTGACACTCCTCCTCCCACTTTATGCTGTTGCCGTCTCAACATCACTGTGGATGAGTTTTATGTGTTTTTGAATGTTCTGTAAATGTAAAAAGTATAAAGTATAAATACTTTATAATGTCCGACTTCTCTTGCTCATCAAGTTTTCTTAAATTTCAAACATGTTGTATGTAGCAGTGTTTTGTTAATTTTCATAAATGATAGATGTTAATTTTCATTAATGATAGATGTAGATACCATCTATATAAGTTCTATTGCTGACGTACATTTGAGTCACTTCCAATTTGGGCTATTACAAAGAGTATTAGTGTGAAAATTCTTGAACATATTTTTTTTATGAGTATACATATACATATCTGTTGGTATATATTTAGGAATGCCATTGCTGCGTTTTAAAGTATGCATACATTAAAAAGTGGTGGTATCAACTTAAACTCCCACCAGCACTGTGTAAGTGTGTCATCTTGCCAATATTTACCAGACATTATAATTTTAGCAAGTCTTGTGGCTATCCAGTGGTATCTCATTGTTGATTTAATTTATGTTTCTCTGAGTATTAAGAGTTGAGTACCTTTTCATAGCTTAATGACCATTAGTAAACTTTCTATTGTAAAATGTCTCTTCAACTCATTTTTTCTTTTTTTTAAAAAGATTTTATTTATTTATCTGAGAGAGAGCAAGAACATGAGTGGGGAGAAGGGACAGAGGGAGAGGGGGAAGCGGACCTCCTGCTGAGCAGGGAACTGATGAGGGGCTTGATCCCTATGACCTGAGCTGAAGGCAGATGTTTAACTGACTGAGCCATCCAGGCCAGGATTTCTTTTTTCATGGATCTTCTATATGTAGTCAGTATTACTATTTTTTTGTCAAATATATGATTACAAATATCTTTCCCCACACTGTGGCTTGTTTTTTTTTTTTAATCACTTTCATAATATATCTTTTTGTTTTAATAAACTTAATATTTTAGGGCGGCTTTAGATTTTCTGAAAAATGTGAATATAGTACCTATAATTACCATATTAACTATCCAATTACCATAGCCAGTTACTCCTGTTAATAACATATTTTATTAGTATGTATCCTGCTCTTTTGGGGTGAAATATCCTGCACATGCCAATTAGAATAAATTAGTTGACAGTGCTGTTTAGATCAACTCTACCTTACTCATTTTCTGTTTGCTTGAGCTATAAATTACTGAAACTGGCATGTTAAAGTCTCCAACTATAATAGGGAACATGTCTATTTCTTGTTTCACTTCTGTCGGCTTTGCCTCAAATTTTGATGCTGTGCTGTTAGATGCGTCTATACTTGCAACTGTTATTTCTTCTTGGATGCTTATCCTTTTGTCATTATTAATAAGCTTATTTATCCCTGGTAATTTTCCTTGTTGTTAAGTCTGCTTTGTCTGAAATTAACATTGCTACCCCACCTCTCATTTAATTGGTTTTAGTATGGTATGTATATATGAGTATTCATGTTTAAAGGGGATTTCTGGTAAGACAACAAATAGTTAGGTCTTACTTGTTATCCACTCTGACATTCTCTCTCTTCACATTGGTGCATTAATGTTATAGGTATAAATGTATATACAGTATATATATATGTATATATATGTATATATACATATACACATATATATACAAATATATTTGAAATGATTGAGATTATGTGTAGATTAATAAACACCATGTTTGTAAATGTGTTTAATTCATTGAATTTTTTTTTTAATTTCTCCCATCTTTTTCAGTCTTCTCTGGTTTTAACTGAACATTTTATATGACTCTATTGTACCTCTTAGTATATCAATTATAATTTTTTTAAAAAATCAGTATAGGTTTGAGTATTTAAAAAAATTATTATGTTCAATTAGCCAACATACGGTACATCATTAGTTTTTGATGTAGTGTTCAACAATTCATTAGTTGCATGTAATTCTTTAAAAAGTTTTTAGTGATTTCCCCTAGGTTTTCCCATAGACATTTTTAAGTAGTCTAAATTCACCTTCAAGGAATCCAATAGCATTTATGTGTAGTGCTGGTACCTTATAACAGAGTATTCCCCATTCCTCCCTCCCATCCCTTGTAACATTTCATTTATCCTTAGGCTAAAATTACTCTATACTTCGTAACTATTATTCCTTGGAACAAACAGATGTCTGTTAGATGTATTAAGAGTATTTCAAATAAAATAACTGTATTTTACTTTCATTTATTGCATCTGCTCTTCCTTTCTTATATAGATATGATTTTTCAGACTGTGAATATCCTTCACAGTTCTAGTAGGGCAATTTATTGACGATGAAATCCATCAGTTTTTGTCTGAAAAAGCATCTCTTTCCCTAACACCTTTGAAGAATTAATTCTTTGGAATACAGAATGCTAGAATTGTGGGTTTTTTCCTTCAACATTTTTAAATATTTCACCTGATTTTCCCGTTGCTAGCATGGTTTCTAATGAAAAATCCAATGTAATTATTATGTTTCTATACAAGTAAGATGTTTATTTTCCTCTGGCTTTTTTTTAAAGATTTTTCTCTGTATTTAGTTTTCTGCAATTTGCATATGATATGCCTAGGTGTACTTTTATATTTATGCTGCTTGGTGTTCTCTGTGTTTCTTGGATCTTTGGTTTGGTGTCTGCCATTAATTTTGAAATATCCTCAGATATCGCTTCAGATATTTCTTCTATTCTCTTTTTCTTCTCCTTCTGGTATTCCAATAACACATGTTACACCTTTTAAAGTTGTCCCACAGTTGATTTTTTATAATCAGTTTTTATTTTTTCCCATTATTTTTCCCTTTGCATTTCAGTTTTATGAGGCTTCTTTTGACATATTTTTAAGCTCACTGATTCTCTCCTTGGCTATGAATGAATCCATCCCATTTTTCATTTCTGTTCCCTTCTCCCCCCTTGAATTTCCTTTTAATTCCTTCTTAGAGTTTCCCTCTCTCTATATATTCACAATTTTTTTTTCATGTTTCTACTTTAGCCCTTAAAACGCTTAACACTGTAATTATAGTCACTTTAAATTCCCAGTCTGAATGTTCTAATATCTGTATTATATCTGAGTCTGGTTCTGTGTTTTGTGTCTTTAGGCTTTGTTTTCTGTTTCCTTCCTGGCTTTTGGATTCTCTTGTGATTTTTTGTTGCTGTTGTTGAAAGCCAGACATGTCGTATCTGATGACAGAAACTAAGGAAAATAAGCTAAACAAGTGCGAGGCTTTGTTAGTCTAGCAAGGAGTTAGGTTGTTGTGAATGTTTGTTGTACCTGTAATAATCAGAGGCTCTAAATTTCTCTAGTTTCCTTGATTTTGTCAAGGGACTCCGTAAGTATTCCTCCTTAAATAGAGTTTATATCTTGTAGCCTTTTCAGCTTTAATTCAGGGTGAGTATACTGAGGACTTGTTGGTGTGATAATAAGGTATAGGGGAAGGGAAGCATCTTATAATCTTAAGATTCTCAGACTTTCAGTGAGCCTATGTGGAGGTGACCTTCACAGATGTTTCTCCAGCAGTATCATTTTTTTTTCCCCTACCCTGTTAGTAAGACACGAAGTTCGGCAGGGACTGGAGTGGGATGGGTATCCTTCTTTAGCTGGGATAAGGTTCTGGTAAGGTCTTTTTCCCTAGAGAATAGTCCTTTGAAGGCAGAATCTCTGATAATATTGCACAGTGAATATTCTTCCACTCTCCTTGTCTAAACCACAGGAAGATGTTAGAACTTGACGGGGTTCCTTGAGGTAAAACTCAAGAAATTATGATGACTCCTGTGAGACTGGCTCCTCACCTCCTGCTTATCCATGCTTAGCTGCCAGCAGTTTGTCAAAAAATATCATTTAAATGCACCTAACAGTAAGGAAATCTCAGCTGTGCATCTCTGGATTTGTCTATCTCCAGATTTCAGGATGGAAGCTTGCCTTGCAATCTGTTCTCTAATGGGTCCAAGAAAAGTCATTTATTTTGTTAATTTTTTTTTTCTTATTTTAAGGATGAGGATGATGATTTCAAGCTCTTTACATGTGGCGCTGATACCAGGGTTTTATAATTTGTCTTTTTTATGGACAGAAAATTCTCATTTTAATGTTATTTGCTTATTGATATTTTTCTATCTTATTATCTCTTTATTATGTAATAAATCTGTGTATACAAATCATTTTTTCTCATGTTATTTACTTCCACACTTAGATTTAGAAGTCATCAGTACTTGATTTTGTGTACAGTGTGAGGTAGGGGTTAAGATTTTTTTTTTCTCTATGTGGATACATAATTGAACAAGCACCATTTACTGAAAAGATCATGTTTTCCCCACTAAATTGTATTGATGGTTTTATTACAAATCAAGTCACTGTACTTGAGTCTCTTTCAAAAGCTTTCTATTTTGTCATTTGGTTCATATGCCTATCCTTGCATTATTATTTTGCTGTCTTTGGGCACCTGGGTTGGGCTCAGTTGGTTAAGTGCCTGCCTTTGAGGTCATGATCCCAGGGTCCTGAGACTGAGCCCCACATTGGCTCTCTGCTCATCATGGAGCCTGCTGCTTTTTTTCCCATTGCCCCTGCTTGTGCTCTCTCTCTCCCTCTCTGCCAAATAAATAAATAAAATCTTAAGTAGTAAAAAGAAACGGGGTAGGTTCTGTATTTCAATATTGTCTGAAAATGTTTGTGTAATACATAAACTACTTTCTTACTTTGTTTTCAATATAACTTACCCATAAAAGCATCTGAGTCTGATGCTGAGTCTGATGTTTTCTTTCTGGAAAAAATGTGAACTACTATTTCAATGCAGATCTATTTCTTTTTCCCATTTCAGATAATTTATATCATTGTATGAATTTTCTTTTCATCTGATTTTTCAAATATGTTGGCATAACCTTTTCTTACTATGTTTTGTTTATTGTAACATTGTACATTCCATCTTCTCATCTCTCCTATGACACCAGAAGTGAGATGTGAAGAAGCTCATGAAGCCATTCAAAGTTTCACAGAGAGGTAATAAACTATTTCTAGAATTTAGGAAGAAACATAGCAACATTTCCACATGAATTTAAAACAGGAGAGAAATGAAAGAACAAATGAAAAACAAGTAGATATGAATTAACTTGAGGATTTATCTGAGACATGATAGAGTGAAGTCTTAAAAATTTACAGAGTAGTAACATCTTTGGGTGAATGGATTATAAAAGAACAAATATGTTTTAAAAATTAGAGTCATGGGGCGCCTGTGTGGCTCAGTGGGTTAAAGCCTCTGCCTTCGGCTCAGGTCATGATCCAAGGGTCCTGGGATCGAGCCCTGCATTGGGCTCTCTGCTCCATGGAGAGCCTGCTTCCTCCTCTCTCTCTGCCTGCCTTTCTGCCTACTTGTGACCTCTGTCTGTCAAATAAATAAAATCTTAAAAAAAAGAATGTGTATTTATTTTAAAAAATGAGAGTCATTACCAAAATATTTCATATAACCAAAACAGTTCTTGAAGATGAAAATATTACTCAAAGGAAATATAAAAACATAAATGAATCTAGGTTAGTAATCACATAGATGTTTAAACATTTTACATATTTGGTTAGATTTCTCTCAAATCACTCATGAGGCACCACTGCAATGCCAGTCATTCTCTTCGTCTTTTGTGGAATGAAAATTTGCATTTGAGATGACGTCTTGTTAAATTGAGATATAATTAATATACATAACTGTGTAAGTTTAAGGTGTAGAGCATAATGGCTTGACTTACATATATTGGGAAATGATTACAACAATAAGTTTAATTAGCATCTATCATCTCATATAGACACATTAAAAAAGAAAAGCAAAAAAAGAATAAAACTTTTCTTGTGATAAGAATGCTAACTTTTTACTCTTAATACTGTTAAAAGATATATATATAGATATATATATACATATATATAAAATAACCCTCATGCTATACACATCATCAGTACCTATTTAATTTTTTAACTTGAAGCTTATTCATTTTGAAGATAGTTCCCCAATTTCTCTTCTCTCCTTTCCTCACTTCTGATAACCACAAAAGTGATCCTTTTATTATGAGTTTGTTTGTTTTTTTTTTCCTACAGGTATTTTGTTATTAGATTCCATATATAAGGGAGGTTATACAGTATTCCCTTTCTCTTTGTTTGTCTTATTTCACTTAACATAATGTCCTCAAAGTGTATCATGTGGTTACAAATGGAAGAACTTCTTTTTTGTGGCTGAATATTTCACATTATATATTACAAACTTCTTTGTCCACACATCTGTCAATGAACACTTAAGTTGTTTCCATATCATGACTATGGTGAATACTACTGCTGTGCATGTGGGCGTGCAGATGAAAAGGTTATACCAACATATCTGAAAAGCTAGGTTAAATGAAAATTCATAGAATGTAATAAATTATCAGAAATGGAAAAAAGAAATAAAACCTCATTGAACGAGTAGTTTGCATATTTCAGATCACTGTTTTCATTTCTTTGAATATATTCTCAGAAGTGAAAGCGCTGGATCATAAAGTAGTTCTATTTTTTTTTTTTTTTTGGGTGGGGAGTACTCTTTTCAATAGTGACTATCCCAGTTTACAATCCCAGCAATGGGGCAAAAGGGTTCCCTTTTCTCCACATCCTCACCAGCACTTGTTATCTGTTGTCTTTGTGAAGATGGCCATTCTAACAAGCATAAAGTAGTATCTCATTGTGGTTTAGATTCCTGTTTCCCTAATGTCTGTTGGTCATCTGCTTGTCTTCTTTGAAAAAGGTCTATTCAGATCCTCTGCCCACTTTTCAATTGGATTATTATTGGGTTTTGAGATGTAAAAGTTTTTTATTTTAGATATTATCCCTTTATCAAATATAATGTATGAATGTCTTCTCCCGTTCATAGATTCCCTTATCAATTTTTATGGTTTGCTTCACTGTGCAAAAGTTTTTATATTGGTGTAGTCCTAACAGTTTATTTGTGGTTTTGTTTCCCTTGCCTTAGGAGACATATCTAGAAAAATGTTGCTAAGGCTGATGTCAAAGACATAACTGCCTTTGTTTTCTTCTAGGACTTGTATGGCTTTAGGTCTCACATTTAGGTCTTTAATCTATTTTGAGTTTATTTTCTGTATGGTGTGAGAAAGTAGTCCATTGTCATTCTTTTTGTATGTATTCGGTTTCTTCAATCCAATTTACTACAGAGACTGTCTTTTCCCTATTTATATTCTTGACATCTTTGCTGTAGATTAATTGATCATGTAAGTATGGGTTTATTTCTGGGCTATTTTGTTCCACTGATCTATGTGTCCATTATTGTGCCAGCAGCATTCTGTTTTGATTAATCAGCTTTGTAGTTCTTTTTCAAATCTGGCATTGTGAGGTCTTCAGTCTTGTATTTTTTTTTTCTTCCTCTTCTTTTTTAAGTTCAATTAGCCAACATATAGTACATAATTTACTCTTTTTCAGATAATTTGCTATTAGTGTATCAAAAGCTACTGTTAATTGTATGTTAATTTTGCATCCTGTAACTTTAGTGGATTTGTTTTTTGTGGAGTCTTTGGGATTTTCAACATATAAAATCATATCACCTACAAATAGAGACAGTCTTACTTCTTCCTTTCTAATTTTCATATGTAATTATTATGCATTTTTCTTAACTAATTGCTCTGGAAAGGACTTCCAATACTGTGTTGAATAGGAGTGGTGAGTGGGAATCACATCAATCTTAGAAGAAAAGCTTTCAACTTTTGTCTGTTGAGTATGCTGTCTAGGGACATATCATATACAACCTTTATTACATTGAAATTTTTCCTTTATATCCTAATTTGTTAAGTGCCTTTAATCATGAATGGATGTTGAATTATGTCCAATGCTTTTTGAGTTTCTCTTGTGATGACCATGTAATTCTTTTTTATTCTATTAATGTATCCTGTTGATTGACTTGTGGTTATTGAACTGTCCTTGTATCCCAGGAATTATACCCACTTAATTATGGTATGTGATTTTTAAATGCACTGAATTCAATTTGTTAGTATTTTATTGAGAATTTTTATATCCATATTGATCAGAAATATTGATCTGTAGTTTCCTTAGTGTCTTTTTCTGGGTTTGAAATCTGGGAAATTCTGGCCTTATAAAATGAGTTTAGAAATGTTCCCTGCTTATCATTTAAAAAAAATTGAGGAGTGGTATAAATTATATAGGTGTTGGACAAAATTCATCAGTCAGTGAAGCCATCTGGTCCTGGGCTTTCCTCTGTTGAGAGGTTTTTGATTATTGATTCAATCTCCTTACTAGTAACTCAGTCTCTTATTAGATTTTTAAATTTCTTTCTCATTCATTCTTGTAGGCTCTATGTTTCTAAGAATTTTACACCATTCCTTCTAGGTTGTCCAGGTTGTGGGCATATGTTAAGAATAGCCTCTTGTGATCCTTTATATTTTTATTCTAGCTGTTGTAATGTCCCGTTTCTCATTTATAATTTTGTTGGTAAGTGTTCTATTTTCTCTTTGGTTAGTCCAAATAAAAGTTTGTCAAGTTTATATTTTCAAAGAACTGATTTCTTGGTTTGGTCAAACTTTTCTCTTGCTTTTCTGTTTTCTATTTCTATCTGCTTTATTCTCGATTTTTTTTTCTCTGCTTCTGCTAATTCTGAGCTCAATTTGTTCTACTTTTTAAGGGATAGGATTAGTTGGTTACTTGGGATCTTTCTTGCTTCTTAATGTAGGTGTTTATTGTTACCAACTATCCTCTTGGAACTGCTTTGGTGTATCCTATACATTTTGGTATTGGTGTTTCCATTTTTGTCTCAAGATACTTTTTTATTTACCCTTTCATTTCTTCTTTTATCCATTGGTTGCTTAAGGGAAAGTTGCTTCAGATACAAGCATTCTTGAAATTTCCAGTTTTGCTCTTTTTATAGATTTTCTGTTCCATACCATGTGGTCAGAGAAGATAGTTGGTATGATTTCAGTGTTCCTGAATTTGCTGAACTTGTTTGGTGGCCTAAGATATGGACACTCCTAGTTAATGTTTGATGTGAACTGAGAAAAATGTATATGGGCATACCTTCTTTTATTGAGCTTTATTTACTTCACAGGTACTCTACTTTTTTACGGATTGAAGGTCTGTGTTAACCCTGAGTTAAATAACATACTGGCATCATTTTTTCAACAGCATTTGCTGTTATATTTTGGTAATTCTCTCCATATTTCAACTTTCTCTTTAGTACTTTGTTATGGTGAACTGTCATTAGATTACAACTCCCTGAAAGCTCAGATGATGCTTAGCATTTTTTAGCAATAAAATATTTAGGTATATACATTTTTTAGACATCATGCTATTGAACATTTCTTAGGCTATAAATAAATATAGCCTAAGAGTAAATAGCATAAATAGTGTACACATATAATGTATATGTAAGCATATACATATAATGTAAGCATAACTTTCATATGTACTAGGAAACCAACAAAATCATTAGATGCAATCATTTTTGCAATAATCACTTTATTGTGGTGAACTGGAACAAAACCCCAAATATGTCAGAGATGTGTCTATAGTCTCCTGTTATCAGATATATATTCTATATAAGTCTATTAGGCCCATTTGGATGATAATGTTCAAATCTGCTATTTCCTTATTGATTCTCTGTCTGGATATAATATTCATTGTTTAGAGTGGGGAATTAAAAACTCCAACTATTATTGTATTGCAATGTAATTTTTCTTTTAGTTCCCTTAGTTTATGCTTTACATATTTAGGTGCTCTGATGTAGGGCACATAAATATTTAGTAGTCACATCTTCTTGATTGACACCTTTAGCATTGTATAATGACCTTTATTGTACCTTTTTGCTATTTTTAAAGATTATTTTATCTAATATATCTCCCTCTGCTTTTTTGTGGTTAACACTGAAATGAGATTTTCCATTACTTTGTTTTTCGTCTGTTTGTTTTTAAGGCTAAAGGGAGTCTCCTATTGGCAGCATATTGTTGGATCATGTTTTCCATTTTGTTTTCCATTTAGTCACTCTATGTCTTTTGATTGAAAAATTTAATACATTTAGGATTTACTAGTAACATTTGGCTTATTGTTTTCTGTTTTTTTGTGAATCTATTGTTCCTTTTTCTTAGCCCAGTCTTTTTTTGTGTTTTGATATCTTGTGGTATCAGTATACTTTGACTTCTTTATCATGTGTGATTACTACTAGTCTTTCTGTGTGGTTGTAATGAGGCTATGTTAAATATCATAAAACTATAACCCTCTATTTTAAAGTAATAACAACTTAATTACAATGGAATTCCTCTACTTTTCATTTTCATTTCTCCTGTCTGCACACTTTTAGTTTAATGGTGTTAGAATTTACATATTTTATATTGTACAATATTATAGTAAAAATAACCATAACTACATTCTTAAGCATTATTTAAATCAAGTTGTAAGTGAATTATATACCACCATTACCATACTACAGAATCCAACTTTGACTACCTATTTCTATTACCAGTAACTTTAATAGCCCTCTGATTTTTTATGACTTAATTAACTTCCTTTTTATTTTCCCTCTAGCTTTTCTTGTAGGTAGGACTAGAAGGGATGAAGTCCCTTAACTTTTTGTTTTGTTTTGTTTGTAAAACTTTTATCCCTCCTTAATCTCTGAAGGAAAGCTTTCCCATGTATAGAAATCTTGGTTGGTTTTTTTTTTCAGTATTTTGAATATATCATCTCATTCTCCTCTGGCCTGAAAAGTTTTTATTGAGAAATCTACTGACAGACTTATTATGAGGCTTTCCTTGTATGTAACCTCCCCTTTTCTCTTGTTGTTTTAGAAGTCTTTGATTTTTGACAAATTAATTGTAATATGTCTTGGTATAGCCTTATTCCAGTCACTCTAATTGGAGTGTTTTGGGCCTCTTGAATCTGGATGCCTATTTCCCTTCCAAGGTTTGAGAAGCTTTTAGTGTATATTGTTTCAAATATATTTTCTGTCATTTTATCTTTCTCTTCACCTCCCAGAATTCCTAAGGCAAATATTGCTTCTTTTCATTGTGTTCATAAGCCCCTAGGCTTTCTTCACTTTTTTTTTCTTTTTACTCCTCTGATGACTGGATAATTTCAAATGTCCTGTTTTTCAGGTCACCTGTTCTTTCTTCTGTATGATCAAATCAGCTTTTGAATCTAAAGAACATATCAGTTCATTTATTTTATTTCTTAGCTCTAGGTTTTTATGTGCATGGATAGTTTCTTGAACTTCTCATTTAGTTCATACATTGTTTTCCTAATTAATGTTCTTGTAGTTCACAAAGTGTACAATGATTATTCTGAATTGAGAATTCATAGGTCTTAATTTCTTTAGGATCAGCTATTACAGCTTTTTAAATTTCCTTTGTGTCAAATTTATTTCCGTTTTCATGATCCTTCATTCATGATATTGTTTGAGCATCTAAGTGGTCCCATCTTCCAAATTTTGCAGGTTCTCTTTGTCAGAGACAGTTCTCCAACAGTTTTTTCAGTTTTGGTTCTGAATATGTTGAACTGTAATGTCCTTGGCCAAATGGGATCTGCTACTATGTATTTTAGGGTGAGTCCAATGGTCATGCTTGAAGTTGGGGGTGAGTGTGCCACTGGCTGAAAACAGTTGGATAGGGCTGCTGGCTTGGTTCCATACCCAAATGAGGCTGTAAATTGGTTCATCAATTGCCTTAATTCTCTAGTCAAACTTATTAGATGTTCATGACTGGGTAGTATAGTCAGTATTATCTGGGGCTATGAATTAGCTTCCCTGCATGGGCAGAAGAGCAAGAGAAGACCTAGGGCCTGTATGGGTTGTTGTATGGGGGCTCTAATAAGACAAAAAGGTACACTGAATCTTCTGGTCAAGTGAGGCCACCAGTTTTTCTCTGCAGCTAGGGAAAGCCACAAGCTGTGTTCTCTCTCTTTTTTTTTTAATATTTTATTTATTAGAGAGAGAGAGAGAGAGAATGAGAGAGAGAGAGTGAGAGGAGAGAGGTCAGTGGGAGAAACAGACTCCCTGGCAAGCAGAGAGCTCGATGTGGGACTCGATCCCAGGACTCCAGGATCATGACCTGAGCCAAAGGCAGTTGCCCAACCAACTGAGCCACCCAGGCGCCCCTGTGTTCTCTTCTTAAGTGCCACTGTAGGCAGGGTTGTTGGATGGGCCCTGCAGCACTCTATGTGCTCTGGTACAGTTCCCTGGTTGGAAGGGCTAAAGGCTGTCATCAGCAATAAGTGGGGCAAAAATTGATTTTCTAGCCTGGGTACAGTGGAAGAAGTGGCTTCAAGGCTGCTAATGCTTTTTGCTGGTGAATTTTCTAAAAATACTTTTGAAATGGATAAAAGGTGTCATATTTTTTATTATAAGTTATTCTATTTAAATTTTTTTAAAAAAGTTCAGTAACCCCCGACAACCACCAATATATTCTCTGTATCTGAGGTTTTTTGGTTTTTTTTTCACATTCTAGATGTAAGAAAGATCATACAGCATTTATCTCTACCTGACTTATTTCACTTGGCAAATGCCCTTGAAATCCACCCCTGCTGCAAATGGCACAATTTCATTTTTTATGGCTAAATAATATTTTATTGTATATACATCTTTATTAATTTATCAGTGGGCACTTGTTTCCATATTTGGCTATTGTAAATAATGATTCAGTAAATATGATGGTTCATGTATCATTTTTTAAATTAGTATTTTCATCTTATTCAAATAACTTCCACTTCAAAATGAAATTGCTGGATCGAATGGCAGTTCTAATTTTAATTTTGTTGAGGTACCTCCATACCATTTTCTATAATGGATGTACCAAATTACTTTACCACTATTTTTTCTTCTAGAAGTTTTATGGTGTCATTCTAGTTTAGTTTCATTCTGTGGCATGTGGCAATCTAATTTTCCCAATACCATTTATCATAAAGATTGCCCTTTCCCTATTGTGTATGTTTGGCTCCTCTGCCAAAAATTAATTGACCCTGTATTTGCAGGTTTATTTCTGGCTGCTCTTCTGTTCCATTAAGCTGTGCATCTATTTTTATGCCAAAACCACTGTTTTAATTACTGTAGGTTTATAATACATTCTTAAATAACAGAGTATTATTCCTCTGCCTTTGTTCTTTCAAGATTACTTGGACTATTTGGGGTCTTTTAAAAAGTTTTTATTTTAATCACAATTAACTGCGTGTATTATACTGGTTTCAAGTGTACAAAATAGTGTTTCAACCGTTCTGTAATCACTCAATGCTTATCAATCAAGACTTATTAAGTGTACTCCCTAACTCCCACCACCTATTAAAACCATTCCCCCACTCACTTCCCTTCTGGTAACCATCAGTTGTCTATAATTAAGAATCTGTACTTTGGTGTGTGTCTCTCTCTCTCCTTTGCTCATTTGTTTCTTAAATTCCACATATGAGTGAAATCATATGGTACTGTTCTTTCTCTAACTTCACTTAGCATTCTATTCTCTAGCTCCATCCATGTTATTGCAAATGGTAGGATTTCATTCTTTTTTATGACTGAATAGTATCCCTGTGTGTATGTATAAACACACACACGCATACACATATATATCTCATTTATCAGTTCATCAATCGATGGACACTGATCTGCTTCCCTATCTTGGCTATTGTAGGTAATGCTGCTATAAACATAGAGATGCATGTATCCCTTCAAATTAGTGTTTTTGCATTCTTGGGGAAAATAATAGTGCGATTGCTGGATTATAATTAGTTTTCTTTTTAACTTTTTGTGGAACCCCCATATTTTTATCTAGTGATTTTACCAGTTGTGGTACTATATAACTTTTAAAGCTGTTCTATGAAAAATGCCATTGGAACTTTAATAGTGATTACAGTGAATCTGTAGATTGCTTTGAGTAATATGGACATTTTAAAAATATTAATTTTTCCAATCCATGAACATGGACTATCTTTCCAATTATATGTATCTTCTTCAATTTCTTAATCAGTATTTTATAGTTTTCAGTGTATAAGCCTTTAACTTCCTTGGATAAATTTACTGCAACTTTATTGAACTTGTTTATTATTTCTAAGAGGTTTTTTTGGTTGAGTCTCTAGGCTTTTCAATATGTGGTATGTCATCCACAAACAGCGACACTTTACTTTCTTCCTTTCTACTTTGGATCCCTTTTATTTCTTATTCTGGCCTTACTACACTGGCTAGGACATCCAGTATTATGTTAAATGAAAGTGGAAAGAGTGAGCATCTTTGTCTTGTTCCTGATTTTAGAGAAAAAGCTTTCAGCTTTTCATCGAGTATAATGTTAGCTGCAGACTTGTCATGTCTGGTCTTTGTTGAGTGCTCTTTCCTCTACCCATGCTTTGTTGAGAATTATTGTTATAAATGGACTTTGTATATGGACCACATCTTCCTTATCCATTCGTCCGTTGAAGGGCATCTTGATTCTTTCCACAGTTTGGCAACCGTGGTCATGCCATTGCTGCTATAAACATTGGGGTACAGATGTTCTTTTCACTACATCTGTATCTTGGGGTAAATACCCAGTAGTGCAATTGCAGGGTCATAGGGAAGCTCTATTTTTAATTTCTTGAGGAATCTCCACACTATTCTCCAAAGTGGCTGTACCAACTTGCATTCCCACCAACAGTGTAAGAGTTCCTCTTTCTCCACATCCTCTCCAACACACGTTGTTTCCTGTCTTGCTAATTTTGGCCATTCTAACTGGTGTAAGGTGGTATCTCAATGTGGTTTTAATTTGAATCTCCCTGATGGCTAGTGATGATGAACATTTTTTCATGTGTCTGGTAGCCATTTGTATGTCTTCACTGGAGAAGTGTCTGTTCATATCTTCTGCCCATTTTTTGATATGATTATCTGTTTTGTGTGTGTTGAGTTTGAGAAGTTCTTTATAAATCCTGGATATCAACCTTTTGTCTGTACTGTCATTTGCAAATATCTTCTCCCATTCCGTGGGTTGCCTCTTTGCTTTGTTGACTGTTTCCTTTGTTGTGCAGCAGCTTTTAATCTTGATGAAGTCCCAAAAGTTCATTTTTGTTTTTGTTTCCTTTGCCTTTGGAGACATATCTTGAAAGAAGTTGCTGTGGCTGATATCAAAGAGGTTACTGCCTATGTTCTCCTCTAGGATTTTGATGGATTCCTGTCTCATGTTGAGGTCTTTTATCCATTTCGAGTTTATCTTTGTGTACGGTGTAAGGATGAATACCCAACTTTTGTAGCAACATGGATGGGACTGGAAGAGATTATGCTGAGTGAAATAAGTCAAGCAGAGAGAGCCAATTATCATATGGTTTCACTTATCTGTGGAGCATAACAAATAACATGGAAGACATGGGGAGATGGAGAGGAGAAGGGAGTTGAAGGAAATTGGAAGGGGAGGTGAACCATGAGAGACTATGGACTCTGAAAAACAACCTGAGGGTTTTGAAAGGGGCGGGGGGTGGGAGGTTGGGGGAGCCAGGTGGTGGGTGTTAGGGAGGGCACAGATTGCATGGAGCACTGGGTGTGGTGCAAAAACTATGAATAGTTATGCTGAAAAAAAAATAGAGTAATAAGCAGGTAAAAAAAAATAAATGGACTTTGTTTTGTTAGATGCCTTCTCTGCATCTATTGAGATGATCATATGACTTTTATCATTCTTTTTGTTAACATGGTATATTATGTTTGACTCATGCTTAACCATCCTTGTAGCGCTGGAATAAATTCCACTTGAATAGCTATATGATCTTTTTAATGTGTTGTTAAATGTGGGCTAATATTTGTTGAGGATTTCTGCATCTAAATTTATGAGGGATATGGCCTGTAATTTTTTTTCTTGTGGCTGCCTAATATGTTTTTATATCAGAATACTGCTAGCCTCATGAGTTTAGAAGCATTCTCTTTTTATAGTTTTGGGAAGATTTTGAGAAGGGCTAGTATGACTTCCTACTTAAAGCAGTCTGTTCTTGGACTTTTGTTGAGAGGTTTCTAATTACTGGTTCAATTTCCTTAGTAGTAGTAGTAGTTGGTCTGTTCAGATTTTATAATTCATTGTGATTAAGTCTTGGTCAGTTATATGTCTTTAGGAATTTATCTATTTCTTCCAGGCTGTCCAATTTGTTAGTATATAATTTTTCATAGTCGTCTCTAACCCATTATTGGTGGTTGACATCTCTTTCCTTTCTGAAGGTCTGCCAATTCATTTACCTTTCAAAGAACCAGCTCTTAATAGAAAATATCTACGGAATTGTTTCTTCATTCCCTATTTTGTTCATTAGGGCTTAATATGTTCTGGTTGCTTGAAGTGTAAAATTAGGATATTTACCATTATGAACTGCCTTTGCTGTGACCCACAAATTTTGGTATCTTACATTTGTGTTTTTGAAATGACTGTGGTCTTGACACAAGCAGATGTGTATGCAAGAATAGAGCCACTGGCTTTGCTGTGTGTGTAAGGCAGTCTGTCCACCTGCCTGACTACAGTTTTCAGGTGTTCTCATTCTTCCTGTCAGAGGGCACTTAGGCTACACTCCACACTAGGTGGTCTATGATGGCGCACTTCAGGTTTTCAAAATTTCCTGAATATGATTTCTAGTTGGGAGGGATCATAAATCAATCAGGAGTTGGTGGGGTTATGACTCAGCTCCTCTGGCTAGGCAGGGACAGACCAGCCTTCAGGGCAAGCAAACTAGGCAGACTTCCACCCCACTAAGTTCTCTGGTTAGAGTCCACCACCAACTTGGATCTGCAGATGAACAAAACTAGTAGTGTGATACTTCAGACTTACTCCTGTGTTCTACAATTCTCTGAGTAGTGCCTTGTCCCTGAATAGTTGTTACTTCTGACTTCACTTTTTCTCACAAGTAGCACTATGTCAACATCTTGGTGATGTCAACCCTGTAAACCAAGTCTTTTTCAGGTTATTCTCACATAGAATTATACTGAGGGAAAGAGAATTTCACTTCAATTTCTTTTCATGATAAATATAAAACTTCATGTTGAGGGAGAAATTTATTCTTCACCAATATGTCTTATATAATTTTTTTTAAAAATGGGAGACAATGGATCTAAAATGTCCTCAGGTCTTAATTTGTCTTATTTTTTCCTTATCTTCTAACAAGGAATTGAATGTGGCTTTGACTGTAAACCAAAATAAAGGGACTCTCAAAATCACCCATACATTTTTCCATATTAAAGATCGAGTCCCATTCTCCCCAGGCTTGGGCTTTATAAAGCTCTTCACCAGCCTTTCCACATCCTGCATGGGAGCCTCTACTGTCTGCTGAGAACAATTTGCCACCCCTATTGTTTTTTTTTTTTTTTTTAAGATTGTTTTAATTTATTTGACAGACAGAGATCACAAGTAGGCAGAGAGGCAGGCAGAGAGAGAGAGAGAGGAAAGCAGGTTCCCCACTGAGCAGAGAACTCGACGCAGGGCTCGATCCCAGGACCCCGGGATCACGACCTGAGCCGAAGGCAGAGGCTTTAACCCACTGAGTCACCCAGGTGCCCCACCCCTATTGTTCTTAATCACAACCTCTGACAACACTTAAAACAGGACACTTTTCCTTATATTACATTTGAGTGCAGCATATGTGTTGAAGTACGAAGGCTTAATAAATTTCCTTTGAATTTTCATTGAATATAAAATTATAAATTCCCTGCCACTCTCATCGTAACTTTTTCATTTATATAACCACAAGTGATTCTCCTATAATCTTACACTTTATATCTATGTTGGTTCCCCCCACCCACCCAGTTTTGTATTAGGACAAAATCTCCATACAATGTAGAGACTCACTTGAAAATATTTAAAGGTAATATTTTTTTCAACTAAAGGAAATCATTTGTGTAAAAGTCTGAAGGTTAAAACAATATACAGAGATAATTATAAACGTACATGTGTATAGATCTACTACTTTCACTTTAGCTGACTTAAGTTCAACAGGATTCATTTTAACCTATAATTTCAATTAATCTGATCTAGAATTTCTAAGACCACAGACTCTGTTTGAATCCTGGCTTAGGAAGGGGTCCCAGTATCTTTATGTCTTAAACCCGCCAATCACTATAACTCAAATTCTTGCAGGGATAAAAACAAGTAAGTGGGATACAAGAAGCAAACCAGGTTTTAGGGCACCCCCTTTCCAGGGGCTACCTATAACTTTGGTCCAGCCTATTTTTGTCAGTCAAGAATATAAAGTCACTTTGACAAACAACTTAGCAAGATTTTCAAGCACCTAAAATTTTAAGAAGGTAAGTAGTTAATATATTTAACAGCTCATCTAATATTATGTGTATCGTCATTCCCTTCAATCTTATTACAAATGTCTTTTTTTCAATTTACTTCTCAGGCCAAATGGCCAAGAGAGCCTACTCTTCGTCTGCCTCTTCCCTAATGTCACTTCTACTTTTTTACTTTAACTTTTTTGTAATACAGTCACATCTTCCAACCCATGCCACAAAAGAACACACTCACCTGGGATTTCGGATGGGAACATACCGTTTGTTTCTTTACCCTGCAGTAAATACCATGATTTTTAATAATCAAACACCATAACCACAGTGGCAAACATAGTAACATTCCTAAATCACATTATTTTGAATTAATATAATCTCACACACTCTGGTGATCCTTAACTCTTGGTAAGTTCTGTGCCTTTATATTAAAAAAAAAAGAGTCAAAAATAAACTAGGATCAAATTCAGAAAGCTATATTTTAATTAAAATATCTTGCTTAGTTTCAATATCTCCCTTTCTTTTTTAATAGATACACTATGGATAACTCTTGGCCTCCTTAGAGCTGATGTGAATGCCAATATATTTCACTTGAAGGTCTGGTACCCATAAAGTCTTGTGTATTTTCAAGGGTAAGTGTTCCAAATGTCTATGTAGAAAAATAAATAGGATTTTCTTTCCTTACAGAATAGAAACAGTATTCTTTTAATTTAGACTTTCAGTGAAAACAGTGGGTTTTGGTTATTGAAACAAATGTTTCCTTTAAGAATGTTTACTGAATTGAAAACATTTTACTAAGAAATATGACCTTTATTTAGTTATCTATAGTTATTATGAGATCAAAGTAAAAGGAATCTAATTCTCAAAGCATCCTTTTCAAACCTCAACTTTTTACCTCAGGAAATGGATGTTGTAAACATTTTCCATATCCTGTAAGGAAAGTTTTTCCCCCCAAAATTAATGAGGAAATGAACCTCATGGTGAAAAAGATTGAAAAAAATATAAGAAAGAAGCAACACAAAATCAGGAAGAAAAACATAAGCATATATTAAAACAATTCTTATCCAGGGTTAGAAATCTAAATGTGTAAGCCATCTACAGAAATAACCTATTTCATTTTTATATAAATGATAATATGAAAAAAGTAAAATATACCAATTTATTGAATGGAGAGACAATATTCTTAAGTCAATCCTCTCTAAATTTATGTCTTCAATGGATATTTGAAGGGTGAGGTTTTAGATAAATTTAGTTAAATGAGACAAATATTTAAAAATAAGGGTTTGATAAGAAGACTAAATACAGGGGTTATGCCATATTAGATTAAATCTCTAATAAAAAGTCACAGTAATTAAAGGTATGACACTCGCATGAAATAAGTAGACCAAACTGACCGGAAGAGACAAGATAACGTAACTTGTTACCCTAATTCTATTACCTTTCAAGTAGGTGCCTTTGGGCAACTAATCTAACCTTGGTAAGTAAGCCACAGTTGCCTTATGTGGGAGAGAAAAAAGTATAAAAATCTAGCATTTGTCATAGCTTAACATTGTCTATTGGTGAGGAAAGAATTTGTATAATAGATAACTACATAAGAAATTCTTTTACCATAAATAAAAATATAGTACAAATGGATAAAATATTGGAATATAAGAAATGAAGCCAAAGAAAAGACAGGTAAGCAAGTTATATAATTTATAGATTCTTCTAAGCACAATTCCAAAGGCAGAAGCCATTAAGGGAAGATAATGTTATCGATATGTAGTATTCACCAATCCAGCATTTAAGACAGTTGATTCCCTCTTTCTCTTTGAAATACTTTTTCCTTGAAAGTTTAGGACTCAAGAGTAACTTGATTTTCTTCTACCCCATGAGACACTATTTCTCAGTTTCTTCAATATCTGCTTTGATCTACTGATACAATAGTCTGGTGTTCCAGCTTTTGTCCTCATTTCTTTTCTATTATCTTATGCATCCCCTTGGATTTAAATATTATCTACAGCTAATTACTTCCAAATTTACTTCTCACCCAAAACCAATTCTTAACCCTCAAATTGCCTCTAAGTATGTGTAGGGGTGCCATAGGGATCATGAGGTATAGGTTTTTTAGCTTAATACATGATTAAAAACATTAATTATGTGTGTATACTATTAATTATTAAAATAAGCCTTACATCTATAATAATTTCCCCTACATGGTGAAATTGTAAGTATATAATTTTTCCCTGTGTTTAGCTATAGCTTCCAAATATTTAAAAATCAATGTTTTGGGGGGTTAAAACCCAACCTATAGGAGGAATGACATCACCTAGAAGGCAATATCCATTGTTCCTGACTTTGCTTTCCCCCACAAGAACAACTACTACTCATGGACAACACACCCCCTAAGACAATCCTAGAACAGGGGAATGAGACCTAAGAGACAAAGGCATATGGCATTAGAAAGTAGCTACAAGGAGACTGCACTGCCACTCTCCTAGGTAAGTACAGCACCATGCTGAGAGGTCTCCCCAGGGAAAAAGAGGTCCCTCCAAGGGGGGAAAAAATGCCTTATGGTGCATCGGGCTGGGTGACATCCTACTGGGGTCTTGCACTGTATTGATTGAGGGGAACCTGCATGTGACAGAGAAAGGTGTAGTGGCTTGTAACAGTCAACACTCTAGTCTTGGCAGAATACGTTCACACAGGCAGTATCTCCACTAGCTAACTGCAGAACCAAATCAATGGTCATTCGTACCAGGGAGATCAATGGAATCATGCCTGTGTGATCCCAATCCTCAAAGAGTGTTACCAATCCTTGAGCCTGGTTTGCCCAGACCAGGGAGCTAAATAACTGCCAAACCTGCTGCAGCCCAGCCTGGCCCCAATTGACCAGAAGGGCTGATGAGAGCGCCTGAAAGCTGCACAACCTAGTCACGTTGTTGTCCTGTTGCTCCACCATGGCTGGAAACACAAGTTACAACACGCTCTAATGCTGACAACAGCACCCAGTCACAACCATCCAATTACCTGACCGGAGAACCTCCCAAACCAGTGAGACTGTCCTGCAGCCTCACTGGGGCAGGGAACCAAGCCAAAGGTCCAATCAAACTGCACTTACCCAATGGTACAACTCCAACCACTGATGGCAAGCTTGAACAATTGACTCCGCAAAATAGACCGGAACACTAAGCCCTATGGCCAAGGACATTACCAGCAGACACTTCAAGAACCCAAACTGATGGGTGCTATACTATTTATGACAAAGCAAGTCTGCGAAGTTTAGAAAAGCAGCCTTATTAAAATGCAAAAATCAGGCAGACACCACTAAAAGAAACTAATAAAGCTCCAACAACTCTAATGAAATAGAGATCTATGTATTGTCAAAGACTTCAGAATAATGCTTTTAAGAAGTTTAGGGAACTATAAGAGCATGTATACAAGTAATCATAACTAGGAAAACAATGAGAAGTTCCACAAAGAAACAGAAACAAAGTCTCAGAACTGAAGAATTCAATAACAATAGCTTCAAAAGCAGATGTCACCATCTTTACCTATTAGTAATTACTTTAGATTGGAGGATTTCTTCCATTTTTATGTAAAGACATAAAATAGCTGAATCGATTAAAATAATACATTAATATGCCACCTACATGAGACCCCCCATTAGCCCTTAAAGACACATACACTGAGAATGAAGAGAGAGAAAAGGTATTTCAAGCAAAGCAAAGGAACTACAATAAGAAAACAAACTGAACCCAAAGTTACAAAAAGGAAAGAAAGAAAACAGAAAATCAGTAAAAAGAAAGGAAATTCAGGATTCTTTGAAAAGTTAAAGTTGGGGAAGCTTTATCTAGACTAAGGAGAAAAAAATTTGAAAATTCTTACAACTGATACCAGAGAAACAGAAGGTAAAATGCTACTATGATCAACTATATGGCAACTAGGCAAAGTAGAAGCAATGGAAGAATTTTTAGAAACATAGAACCTACCAAGACCAAATTAGCAAGAAGTAAAAAATCTCCCAACAAAAGAAAACCCAGGAGATGTCTTTGATAGTGATATTTATGAATACTTAAAAATTTAATACCAGTCCTTCAGGGAACAGTCCCATTCATTTTACAAGGCCAATATTACGTTGACACCACAGCCAGAGAAGGACACTACTAGAAAACCACACACCAGTATTCATGATGAATATAGCTGCTAAAATAAAATGAATTGAGGGCGCCTGGGTGGCTCAGTGGGTTAAGCCTCTGCCTTCGGCTCAGGTCATGATCTCAGGGTCCTGGGATCGGGTCCCGCATTGGGCTCTCTGCTCAGCAGGGAGCCTGCTTCCCCCCCCCCTCTCTCTCTCTGCCTGCCTCTCTGCCTACTTGTGATCTCTCTGTGTCAAATAAATAAATAAAATATTAAAAAAAATAAAATAAAATGAATTGAGCAGCCCATTAACAGGATCATTCAATACAGTCAAGTAGGTATTGCCCCTGGGGTACAAAGATGATTGAACATCGACATTACTTAAATCACATTACTATAATGAAAGGAAGGAATCCAATCATCATCACAGTAGATGCAGGAAAAGTACCCAATGGACATTCATTCATAATAAAAAAAAAATTATACTCAGGGGAAAGGTTGAAAGCTTGTCCTCTGAAATCAGGACTAAGGCAAAGGTGTCCACTCTCCTCACTCCTATTCAACATAGTACTGGAAGTCCTTACAAGATAAATCAGGCAACAAAATAAAAGCCATCAGAATTAAATAAAATAAAAAAAGAAGAAGAAGAAGAAAAAGAAGATGACATGGTTTTCTGTACTGAACATCCTAAAAACTCAACCACAAAACTGTTACAGCAATGAATTATCTGGAAAAGAAATAAAGAAATGGATTCCATTTTTAATACCATCAAATAAATTTAACCAAGAAATCAAGAGATTACTCTGAAAATGTTGATGAAAGAAACTGAAGGACCCACAAATAAATGGAAAGTATCTTGTGTTCACAGATTGGAAGAATACTATTAAAATATCAACAATACCAAAAGCCATCTAGAAATTTGATGCAATCCCTATCAAGATTCCAATCGTACTTTTTACATAGGTAGAGGGAAAAAAATCCATATAGATAGATACATAGATAGAATGAGATATATATATATATATATATATATATATATATATATATATCTCCACAAAAGATTCAAAATTGAGAAAGAAGAACAAAGTGGAAGGCATCAGACTTCACACTATTCTACAAAGCTATAGTAATCAAAACAGTATGGTACTGGCATTAAAAAGAATCAATGCAACAGAATCAAAAGCTCAGAAAATAACCTTAAGTAATATGTTTAATATTTGACAAGTTGTTCAAGAATACTCAATGGAGAAAAGATCATCTTCACTAAATGGGATAAATGGGGATAAAACTGATAAAACTGGATATTTACATATAAAAGATCCTTTTTTTATACCACTCACAAAAATTAATTTGAAATGAGTTACTGTCTAAAATGTAAGATCTGAAACTATGAAACTTCCAGAAGAAAACAGTAAAAACTCCTTGACAGGACTCTGGCAATGATTATTTGGTTATGACACCTAAAGCATAAATAAACAAGAAGTAAGTTAGGACTACATCAAACTAAAAAGCTTCTGTATAGAAAAAAAAAAAAAAAACCACGAAAAAAACAATCTACAGAATGAGAAAAAAAATTTGTAAAACATTATCTGATAAGAGATTAATATCCTAATTATGTATAGAACTCATATAACTCAATAGCCACAAAATAAAAATCCAATTAAAAAATGGGCAAAAGGGGGCACCTGGGTGGCTCAGTCAGTTGGGCATCTGACTCTTGATCCCAGCTCAGGCCTTGATCTTGGGGTTGTGAGGGCATGCCTCATGTTGGGCTCCACACTGGGCATGGAGGCTACTTAAAAAAAGATGGGCAAAAGATCTGAGTAGGCATTTTTCCAAAGACACAATGCAAATGGCCAAGAAGCATATGAAAAGATTTTAACATCACTCATCAGTAGGGAAACACAAATTAAAACCACAATGAAATATTACCTCATGCCTCTTAAAATGGCTGTAATTGAAAGGACATGAAAAAAAAGTCCTGGTAAAAATGAGGAAAAAGGTGAAATCTTGCACACTGTTGGTGGGATTATAAACTGGTGCAACCACAAAGGATAACAGTACAGAGGTTCATAAAACAAAAACTACAAATAGAACTACCATATTATCTAGCAATTTCACTTCTGGGAATATATCCAAAGGAAATGGAAACACTGTAACTCAAAATAGATATCTGTACCTCATGTTCAATGAAGCATTATTTATTATAGTCAAGACATGAAAACAACCTAAGTGTCCATTGATGGATGAATGGTTAAAGATGTTTTCATATGTAAACACACACACACCATGGAATACTCTTCAGCAATAAAAAAAAAAAAAAAAAAAAAAATCATGCCATTTGTAACAACATGGATGGACCTTGAAGAAATTATGCCAAGCAAAATAAGTTAGACAAAGGCAAATACTGAATTATGCCATTTAAATCTACACTCCAAATTTAAAACACACACACACAACCCTAGAGAGATCAGAATTTTGGTTACCAGAAGTGGATAGAGAAGGAACTGGAGCGAGGTGGTCAAAGATGTCAACTGCTAGTTATAAACAAGGACTAGTGATATAATACACAATATGATAATTATACTACCAACTGTTTTATATGAAAATTGTTAGGGGTACCTGGGCAGCTCAGTCATTTAAGTGTCTGTTTTTGGCTCAGGTCATGATCCCAGGGTCCTGGTATCAAGCCCCACATTGGATACCCTGCTCAGCAGGTAGTCTGCTTTTCCCTCTGCCTCTCTCCTGGCTTGTGCTCTAATAAATACACAGAAATTTTAAAATAATCTGTTAAAAGGTTAACATTTTTTCCATTTCTTATCATGTGTATATGAGGTGTTAGATGTTATCAAAACTTGTTACTGTGATAATTTCACAAAATAGGTAGTCAAATGTTTATGCTTTACACTTGAGACTCATACATTGAATTGTACCTCAATAAAACTGGGAAGAAAAACAATATGTCCCCTTAAACCTGCTTTAAATAATAAAATAATAAATGCAAAATTTAGTTTTGACTGTACTGTTAAATTATTTGGTGGACAGGCATTCCAAAATTCTATTTGCCTTAAAGATTGAGGCAGCCCTGAGGAATTATTTTGCTGTGGTCATGTCAAATATAAATTCATAAAATACAGATTACTATCATTAAGAGAACACTCCATTTTTTCTCATAAAGTTGACAATATCTTGGAAAGATTAAATATCCTAATCCCCTGTTTTTATACTTGCAGTCTTGGAGTTATTACTCTGATTTCCTGAACAACTCTCACCTATAAATAAATAAATGGGCAATTCCTAGTCCCACTGAGTCTGCATTGAAATAACATTTTTCATATGTGTCCTTCATTCTGTTTCCCTCTAATAATTTATCAGAAGGGACTATTGTAATAGGTTTTGCCCTACTGTCTGTGTCTCTGGTCTCTGTAACTTTGTCTTTTCATCTCTGCATCACCCAGAATCATATCCATTCATCTTACACAATGAAACAAGGCATTAATCAACTTGTCTGACTTGCAAACATCAAATAGCTGTCTATTGACAGTAAAAGTATAACAAAATAAAAAAGCTCTTCCATGTTTGGTGCATACATTGCCACCCTTGGTTTCCTGTGAAACTGGAAATTCCCTCTGCTCATATAGGAAACTCTCCAAGGTCTGACAGTAACCAAATCTACTCTTGTATGCGTTCTCCCCACTACTTAGAGCTCTTCACTGTTCAAATTACATATCTATACATATTTATATCTATATCTATATCTATATATATCTCTATCTACCTATCTATAGATACTTCTCCATCTCTCTATAGAGCAAAGCCAGTACCAAGCATGGAGGGCTCCCATGCTACATCCAGATGAGGACTTAATTCATAGCTTCACCCACTGCTGGGTGTAGCTCCTGACATCACCCTACCTGTTCTCCCCAGGAAGGAGAACTGTCATAGCCCTACCCACTACAGAGCACAGCTCCTAACCCTATCTGATCAGAAAGGCTGATAAGAATACCTGGATATTATGTAACTGATCAGTGTTTGAGCTGACAGCAGACAGAACTCATCACCCACAAAGTAAAGCCAGTGGCTCTGTTGGGTCCGGGAACAAGGAACACGGGTCATCTAAGATCACAAAGAACCCTGTCACAGCAGGGAAGCTAATCCATACCCCCAGCTACTAGTAAATATAATAGTCAATCACAACTATTTAATAAGCCTGAGCAAAGAATCTTCATAACCATAGAGCCATCCTACAAACCCATTTGGATATGGAATCATACATAAGTAGTTTCCAACTGTGTGCAATCAGTGACATCCCCCCAACCCTGACCTCTGAGCTCAAATAGTTGCTTTTTCCAAAAATAGACCCTAATGGCAGGCCCCACCTGCCCAAGGATGTTACCAGCAGACATGCCCAGAAACTCAAATTTAACTGAATAGTGAAGAACTGTCTCCTATAAGCAAACCTGCAAAGTTGGAAAGAGATTGCTTACTCCGATGTGCACATAATAGCATAAGGACTCAAGGACCACGAAAAATCAGGTAAATAGGACACTGTGAAAGGAAGCTAATAAAGCTTCAATCACTGTAAAGAAATGGAAATCTACAAATTATCTGATAATTCAGAACAGTCCTCTAGAAGAAATTTAGTGAACTGTAAGAACACAGAGACAACTAAACAAAATTAGGAAAATGGTACATGAACAAAATGAGAAGTTAAATAGAAACCACCAAACAAAACCAAACAACAAACAGAAACACTCAATCTGAAAAATACAACAAACACATTCCAAAGTGAGTTCCAAAAGCAGGCTCAACCTTGCAGACCAAAGAATCCACAACTCCTATGATAGGACATTTGAAATTATCCAGAGAAGCAAAATGAAAGAACAAAGAAAGTTGAAAGAACTTATGAGATACAATGAAAAGAAGAAAAAAAAAGAACCATATTCTCATAGGAATTCCAGGAGATAATACAAAAGGACAAAAAGTGTATTTAAAACAATACTGGTTGAAAAGTTCCCAAACATGGGGAGAAAAGTACATATCCAGATCAAAGAAGCCTGTGAGATCCAAATACTTTTAGCCCAAATAATACTACATGGAGATACATATTAAATTGTCAAAAGTCAAAGATGGGAATTCCAGTCCAAGACAGTAAGATAAGAAGACCATGAACTCACCACCTCCATGAACATGGTAAATCTAAACCTATTTATAATGTAATTCCTCCTGAGGAAGAAGGGAGTGCTGACTGAATAGCTTCTACACAACAAAAGATAGAGACCACATAGAGAACAGCAAGGGAGATGGAAACATGTAGTAAAGGGAATCCTGAACCCCAACACCGCAAACTACAGTGGGGAGAGCTAGTAATGAGAGAGTGAGCAGATCTGTCTGTTCCACAGCACAGAAAAAAAGCCATGGTTTAAAAGGGCAACTATAATGTAGAAGGACCAGACCTAGAACCCTACAAACCTCTCTGGGTCTGAAGGGCTGGACAGCTCCATGGTTCAAGTTCCCTCTACAACTTAATAGCACAGAAGGAAGCAAGATTCCAGGTGCCGTAACTGACCAGCCACCTCAGTGAGTCCTGGGCCCCTAGTCCATACTAGCCCTGGACATACTGAGGCATAGGAAAAAAAAAAGAAGAAGAAGAAGAAGAAAGAAGAAGAAGTAGAAGCAGCAGCAGTAAAAAAGCAAAAGCAAAAGCTGTGGTTTAAAAGAGCAAACACAATATAAAGGGACGAGCACTAGAATCCTTCAAAATAGCAGCAAGTCACTAGAATACTCTCTGGATTTAAGAGGCTAGTGGTTTAAGATTCCTCTCCACAATGACAGAGTGGATGGGAACATGGTCTAGGCACCCTAGCCGGCCTACTGCCTCAGTAAGCCCTGAGCCCCTTAGCCCACACCAGACCTAGCCATCCCAATGAGCTGGCCCTAGCATGGCACACACCGGGACACTGGTCAGCACTCACTGTAGCTCCATCTATCACACCAAGAGAATACTGGCATAAAGCACACTGGCACACTCCAGGCTCATACCACTTTTGCCCCAGATAGCTTCCTAGGGTACCTTTGGTGCACAGTGCTCCAAGACCTGCAGGTTCATGTCTCCTCACACAACCAAGGTGCCCATGCATGGAGTACCCTGGGAAGCCCAGCTGGTGCCCACCTTTTAGGTCCCCACCAGGTCACCCCCTGTACTGAGAAATCTAGGACATCCCAGCTTGACCTACTTCAGCTTCAACAGTCCTGCCAAAATGCCCTTGCTGCAGAGAGTACAAGGATACATAAGCTTACACCTGCTTTAGCTTCAGCTATTTAGTCAGGGTTCCATCTCCACAGAGAGTCTGGTGAAGTTCCCCCAAGCCATGCCCAGTTCAGCTGTGGCCATCCCATAATGGTAGCCCCAGCACCGAGTGCCTTGGGGGCCTGAATTCATAAGAGACACAGCTCTAGCCAGCTAGTGACATCAGGCAAACTGTCTACACAGCGAGTGATCATACATAAAACCATTCCTTCAAGTTTAGGTCAAGAACTTGTTCTAATTCACAGAAACATGGAAAGCCAAGCAAAATAGAGAAATAGACAAATCTGTTCCAAATGAAAGAACAGGACAAAACCTGAGAAAAGGAACTAAATAAAATGGAGATAAACAATATATCTGATAAAGATTTTAAAATAACATAAAGAGGCTCAGCAGAATGGGGAGAAGAGTGAAAGAACTCACTGAGAACTTCAACAAAGAGACATCAAATATAGAAAAAAACCAATAAATAAAAACTAATATGAAAAATATACTAAAAGAAAACAAAAGTTTAGTAGATACAGAAGAACAGATCAGTTAAGCTGGATGACAGCACTCATGCTGAACAGAATAAATAATAATTAGGGGTGCCTGTGTGGCTTAGTGGGTTGAGCATCAGGCTTTGGCTCAGGTCATGATCTCAGGGTCCTGGGCTCGAGCCCCACATTGTGCTCCTTTCTTAGTGGGGAGCCAGGCTGGTTCTCCCTTTCCCTCTGCCCCTCTCCCCAACTGGTGTGTGTTCTCTTTCTCTCTCTCCAATTAATGAATAAAATCTTTTTTTAAAAAAGGAAGAAAAATATAATTTAAAAAAAGAAGAGAGCTTAAGGGTGGATCTCCATTAATATCAAGCAAACAAACACTCACATTATAGGGATCTCAGAAGGAGATGAGAGGGAGAAAGGGACAGAAAACTTATTTGAAAAGGTAATACCTGACCGGGGGGAGGAAACAGACATCCATGTTCAGGAAGTACAGACAGTTCCAAATAAGATTAATCCAAGGAGGTCCCCATGAAACACATAATGATTAAAATGCCAAAGTTTAAAGATAAAGAGAGAATTTTAAAAGCAAGAGAGAAGCAAAAAGTACAAAGGAAACTCCATAAGTTATCTGCCGATTTTTCAATAGAAACTTTGCAGGACAGAGGGAGTAGCATGATATATTCAAAGAGCTGAAAGGAAAAAAAAAAAAACAAACCTATGACCAAAAATATCTGCCTGGCAAGGTTACCATTCAGAATTGAAGGGAGATATGGTTCCCTGACAAACAAGAGTTAAACAAATTTATCACTTCTGAACCAGACTTCCAGGAATGACAAAGAGACCTCTGTAAGTGGAAAAGACAAGACCATAATCAGAAGAAAATTATGAAAAATAGACATAAAATATGACAACATATACATAAAACATGGATTGGGGAGTAAAAACTGTTCTTTTAGAATATGTTTAAAATTAAGTGATGTTCAATTTAATATACACTGTTTTAAACTTAGGGTGCAATGTATGAACTTCCTGATAACCACAAACCAAAAACCTATAGTTTAGATATATTAGATATATTAAAAAATAAGGAGAAAGTCAGGACTAACACTACAGAAAGTCATCCATCATAAGGAAAGAGATCAACAGAAGAACAGAGAAGAACTACAAAAACAACCAGAAAACAATTAACAAAATGGCAATAAGTACATACCTATCAATACTTACTCTACATGAAAACAGTGTGAATGCTCCAATTAAAAGATACAAGGTGGCAGAATGGATTTCCAAAAACAATATGATCCATATGCTTCCGAGAAGAGAATCACTTCAGACCTAAATACACATACACATACAGACTGAAAGTTAAGGGATAAAAAGAGACATTCCATGCAAATGAAAGGGGGGGGGCGGAGACAAGGTAGCAATATTCATATCACACAAAACAGAATTTAAAATAAGGACTGTAATGAGAAACAGAAAGGGTCAATCCAAGGTAAATATCTATGCACCCAACAATGGAGTGCCTAAATATATAAGCAAATATTAACAGACATAAAGGGAGAAGTTGACAGTAATATAATAATAGTAGGGGACTTTAATACCCCACTTATATCAATGGATAGATCATCCAGACAGAATCAATAAAGAAATGGTGTCTTTGAATGACACATTAGCAGAGATGGACTTAACAGAGAAATTCAATACAAGAACAGCAGAATATACACTCTTTCAAGTGCACATGGAACATTCTCCACTTTAGATCACGTTAGGCCACAAAACAAGCCTCAATAAATTTAAGATTTAAATCATATGCATCTTTTCTGATTATGATGGTATGAAACTAGAAATCAATAATAAGAAAAAAAACTGGAAAAAACAAAAACACATGGAGGCTAAACAACATGCTACTAAACATCCAATGGGTATATGAAGAAATTAAAGAGAAAATGAAAAAAAAAATACATGGAAACAAATGAAAAGACAATGGCCCTAAATCTTTGGAATGCAGCAAAAGCAGTTTTAAGGAGGAAGTTTATAGCAATACAGACCTACCTGAAGAAACAAGAAAAATTTGAAATAAACTATCTAAATTTATGCCTAAAGAACCTAGAAAAAGAGAAACATAAAAGCCTAAGGTTAGCACAAGGAAGGAAATAATAAAGATCAGAGACGAAACAAATGAAAGATTAAACAAACAAAAAGGAATGGAAATGACTGATGAAACCAAGAACTGCTTCTTTGAAAAGACAAACAAAATTGCTTAATCTTTAGCCACACCCAACAGGAAAAAAGACAGAATTCAAATGAATAAAATCAGATATAAAAAAGAAGTAACAACTGACACCACAGCAATACAAAGGAATATAAAAAATACTACCAAAAATTATATGTCAATACATTGGATAACCTAGAAAAAAAGATACCTTTCTAGAAACAGGCAGTCTTCCAAAACAGAGTCAGAAAGAAATAAAAATCTGAACAGACCAGTCAGTAGCAACAAAATTGAATCAGTACTCAAAAAACTCCAAACAAGCTAAAGTCCAGGACCAGATAGATTCACAGGTGAATTTTTTATCAAACATTAAAGAAGAGTTAATATTTGTTCTCCTCCAACTATTCCAACAAACGAAATAGGAAGAAAAGCTTCCAAATATATTCTATAAAGACATAGTTATACCCCGACACCAAAAACAGATAAAGACTACAAAAATAGAAACCTACTGGCCAATATTACTGATGAACATAGATGCAAAATCCTCAACAAAATATCATCAAGTCCTATTCAATAATATGGTAAAAGTATTATCCATCACAATCAAATGGAATTTATTCCAGGGATACAAGGATGGTTCAATACTTGCAAATCAATCAATGTGATAAACAATAGAAGGAAGAATAACAATGAGATGCTCAGCTCAATTTATACAGAAAAAAAGCACTTGACAAAATTTCACATCAGGTCATGATAAAACCTGTCAACAAATTGGGTTGAGTGGGGATATGCCTCAACATAATAAAGGCCATACATGAAAAACTCACAGCTAGCATTATACTCAATGGCTAAAATATGAGAGGTTTTGCTCTAAGATCAGTAAAAAGATACAGATATCCACTCTCTACTTTTCTCAACATAGTACTGAGTTCTAGCCACAGCAATCACACAAGTAAAAAAGACATCCAAATGGCAGTTAGTTCAACTGTTACTATTTGCTAATGACATAATATGATACACAGAAAAGCCTAAACACTCCACCAAAAAAACAATTAGAATAAATGAATTTAGTAAAATTGCAGGATACAAAATTAATATGCAAAATTTTTGTGTTTCTATACATTAATAATGAAGTAGAAGAAAAAGAAATTAAGACAATGCTATTTGCAATTCCACCAAAGAAAAAAAAAATACAAAAACCTAGGAATACACTTAACCAAGGAGGTGAAAGTCCTGTACTCTAAAAACTATAAAAGTTGATAAAAGAAAGTGAAGACTACACAAACAAATGTCAAGATTTTCCATGCTTATGAACTGGGAAGAATTTAATACTGTTAAATGTCCACACTACTGGAAGCTATCTACAGATTCAATGCGATCCCTATCAAAATACCAATGGCATTTTTCACAGAACTAGAGTAACTCTCAAATTTGTATAGAACCACACATGATCCCAAATAGCCAAAGCAATCTTGAAAAGAATAACAAAAAAACTGGAATGTCACAAACTCAGATTTCAAGATATACTACAAAGTCACAGTAAACAGTATGGTACTGGCACAAAAATCGACATGCATCAGGAAAACTGAATAAAGAGCCCTGAAATAAACCAACTCTTATATGATCAATTAATCCTTAAGAAAGGAGGCAAGAATGTACAATGAGGAAAGGATAGTCTTCCTGATATGTGGTGCTGAGAAAACTAGATATCCACAAGCAAAAAAATGAAACTAGACCACTTTCTCCTATCATGCCCCCAAATAAACTAAAATGGATTAAATACCTAAATGTGAGACCTGAAACCATAAAAATCCTCAAGAAAACATAGGCAGTAATTTCTCTGACATTGACCTTGTCACGTTTTCCTAGATATGTCTCCTCAAGCAAGAGAAACAAAAGACAAAATAAGTTATTTTGACTATACCAAATTACAAAGCTTTTGCACAGCAAAGGAAACCATTGCAAAAATAACAAGGCAACCCAATGAACAGGAGAAAATATCCATAAATGACAATGAAAATGAAAATATCCACAAATAACTAGTAAGACATAAATATCTAAAATAAAGGATATATACAACTCAAAACCAAGTAATAATAATGATCTCATTAAAAATGGACAGAGTAGTTGAATAGACACTTTTCTAAGGAAGACATAAACATAGCCAGCAGTCACATGAAAAGATGCTCAATATTACCAATCATCAGGGAAATGCAAATCAAACTCACAATGAGATACAATTTCAGACCAATCAGAATGACTAGAATCCAAAAGACAAAAAGTAACAGGCGTTTGGTGAGGATGTGAAGAAAAAGGAACAGTGTGCCCTGTTGTTGAGGATGTAAACTGGTGCAGTCACTGGCTTTCCACAAAAAGATGAAAATAGTAATACTATATGATCCAGTAATTCCACTACTGGGTATCTACCAGCATATATACACCCCTATTATCACTGCATTGTTATCCATAATAGCAAGATAGGGAAGCAACCAAAGTGTTCATCAATAGATGAAGAGATAAAAAGAAGTGATACATACACACACACAAGAATATTATTCAGCCACAAAAAAAGAAGCTCTTGTCATTTGCAACAACACAGATGCCCCTAGAGGATATTATGCTAAGTGTAGTAAGTCAAAGAAGGTCAAATATAATATTATTTCACTTACATATGAGAAATTAAAAAACAAGCAAACAAATGAAAATCAGAAACAGACTCATAAATATATAGTAAGCTGATGGTTTCCAGAGGGGAGGGAGGTAGGGCGATGGGCAAAATTAATGAAAGGGAATGGGACATAGAGTTCCAGTTATGGAATGAATAAGTTCCAGGGACAAAAGGTGCAGCACAGGGAATATAGTCAACAGTGTTATAGTAGTGTTTTATGTCTAACTGAACATTTTGTATCAACTATATCTTAAAAAGTCAGACAAAAAAGAGTGTTAAAATTAACAAGCTAAAAAATAGAGAAGTACCTGCAAGGGAACCCACACAAGATTATCACTGGCCTCCTTTTTTTTTTTTTAAAGATTTTATTTATTTATTTGACAGACAGAGATCACAAGTAGGCAGAGAGGCTGGCAGAGAGAAGAGGAAGAAAGCTCCCCGCCGAGCAGAGAGTCAGATATGGGGCTCGATCCTGGGACCATGACCAGAGCCCAAAGGCAGAGGCCTTAACCCACTGAGCCACCCAGGCACCCCTATCATTGGTTTCTTGATGGAAATTTTTCAGATCAGGAGAGAATGAAAGGATATACTCAAATACTGGAACAAAAACTGTCTGGATTCCTGCGTGGTGCAGTCTGTAAAGTGTCTGACTTGGTTCTACAAAGGTTATGATCTCATGCTCATAAAATTGAGCCCCACAGTTAGCTCTGTGCTCAGCATGGAGTCTGCTTCAGATTCTCTCTCCCTCTTCTCCTCCCACTCGTGCTCTCTCTCAAATCATTTTTTTTTTTAAAGAAAAACCTGTCAATCAATCTATACCAGCCAAGTTGTCCTAAAGAAATGAAGAAGGGATGACAATGAGTTATCACCTTGCACCTGTACAATGGCCATCATCAAAAAGACGGAGATTACAAATGCTGCAAGGAGGAGGAGAGGGAACCCTTATGTACTATTGGTGGAATTATAAATAAGCATGGCCACTATGAAAAACAAAATGGATAATCCTCAAAAAAATAAAAAATAAAACTACTGTATGGCCCAGAAATTTCCACTTCTACGAATAGATCCAAAAGAAACCTATATTGAAAAGTTACATGCATCCTATGTTCACTGCAGCATTATTTACAATAGCTAAGACAGGAAAATAACGTGTCCACTGTCAGATGAATGGAAGAAATTGTGGTATATATATACAGCCATAAAAAATAAGGAAATCCTGCCCATTCTGCTGACATGGATGGACCTTGAGAGCACTGAGCTAAGTGAAAAAATCAGAGAAAGAAAACTGCTGTATGATTTCACTTACATGTGGACCCTAAAGAACAAAACTTCCCACCAAACTAAGAAAAAAAGATCCTATTTTGGGTTAACAGAACCCTGGTAGAGGGAGGGGGATTGGGAGTAAAGCGGTCAAAAGGCACCAAAAAGTACCAGTTTCCAGTTATAAGATACATAAACACTTGGGATGTAATGTACAACGTGATGACTATAGTTGCCATTGTTGTACGACACACAGGGATGGTGTTAGAGTAAATCCTGAGTTCTCATATCAAGGAAAATTTTTGTACTCCTGTTTTGCATTTTCTTTTTATTGCATCTGTATGAGATGATGGATGCTAACTAAGCTGATCATGGCAATAATTTCACAATTAATTAAGGGTGATTATGTGGTATAGCTAAAACTTACAGTGATTTCAGTTTTATCTCAGTAAAACCACAGAAAGACAATTACAAAATATATTTTACTTGAGAAGTCTTTAGAAATGTGTAACCACAACCTGATTTTAAGTTATTATTATTTACACAGATTTTTAAAAATATAAGTCTGTAGAACCTAAATTTGTCACCTAGGTGAAAATAATATTAACTAAACAATTTGACATGATTTCACTATTTTGAATGATGAAAATATTATTGAGTAAAGTGATGGTATTTCATCTGCTTTTTTCTTTTTTTCTCTGTCATACCTAATAGCAGAGACATGGTCCCATGGAAGGTAGACAAATTTTTGGTTAAGTGAACATTTTAGAATAAATTATAAAATAATTCTAAAGGCTCATAATTGATAGGCATAATTTCCATTTTATGTTCTGCTCTATATTAAAGATATTTATCAATAAAGGGGAAAAAACTTTGTAGCTTCTAATTCAAGATCTCACATTTGACATGAACTTATTAAGCTTCTCTACCTCCACTATTACTGAATCTAACTTTTACTGAGAGCACTAAAACCAAGTCTGGTATGCTACAGTGAGAAGTGGTTTTATAAAAATGAGCCAGTGTGATCTAACAACCATATTGATAACATATATTACTCCCACCTAGTCCAAGCTCAGAGCTAGACATATCTGGCAACCTATGAGAAAGTTGTTCAAACAATAAAGCTGAGGGAATCTTGACTTTGGCTTAGTAGAATTATCAGTGGTTCCAATTTTCTGTGTTTGTTCTTGTTTTTGTTTGCAGTGCTGGGCATCCAACCATTAACTCGTTACATTACAATAAGCCAAAAACGAGTCAAGAGAATACTACTTTACATGAATATCAAACTGATCAACTTCACACCAATATTCTAAAGGAAAATGAGTGTTCACATTACATTTAGTGGCGAAATTATATGTGGTATATACAATTTCCTTGTAAATATGAACTTCCCAAGAGACAAAAAAAATTGAGAAAAAAAAAAGCTTGGAAAAAATTAGAAAATGAAAACCTGAATGTGTTTTTATACAAATAGGGCAAAACAGCAAGATTTCCAAATTGAAACCATATGTGTTGAGAGAGATGTGATGAGTACTTGGTTGAAAACAAGATCTTGAACACAAGATTAAAACAATAAGATGAGACATTTACAGAATGAATAAGAGAGGTGCTTGAAAAGATAGTGAGTTTTGAAGTTTCCATCTCTTATGCCAAGAGAAGAATCATATCATATCCTGGCCCAAACAGCCACCAATAATATAAAAGCCGAAGTTAAGTCTAAGGAGAAGAAAGACTAGAGTGGGAAGAAAATAATTTTATGAATAGATATTTTTTTCCCTGAAGGTGATAACAGCAACAAGGAATCATTTTAAATTAAGAATGGTTATTTTTTAGAAACCGATAAAAATCTTTACCAGGATGAGTCTGCCCTCCTGACTCAAAACTTGCATTATTATGTGGAAAGAAAATGAAATTACAACTTCAACTGAGGATTTCTGTCTTACTTGGTGTACTCAGGGGTAAAGACAAAGAGACATCCATTAATCTGATTTTTGGAATAAAATGGTCATGCTAACAAAATCAAAATTTCTAAGACAAAATAAGATATTTTGATTAACCATATCTGCTATGAATTGATGAAAATTTAATGAAAGAGATATGAACATGTTCTTTATCTTCTATGGTGGCAGATGTTTTGCATAAAAGGAAATGGGAATCTAGAAAAATATGAAACTTTCCCAGTATCATAATTTGTAGGCAATGGAAAACTCAGTGCCTTAGCATAATATTGTTTGCAAGTCTCAAGTGAAAAGAAAAAAAAAAAAAAAGCGTACCCATTGGGAGAATGCTAAGTAATTTCAAGAAAATGAAGCAAACAGACCACATTCAGGCTCATGGGGAGTGAAAAGACATCACGTAGGTCCACTCTCCACTTTCTACTCCAAGCTGTATCATTCTTCATTCTACTTTTCTGTTCACACCTATTCTCCAGAACTGCACCCTCCAACCCACTCAGCCTCTGGGTCCCAAGAAAGATGGTCTAATATGTGTTAGGGATTTTCCTGGATCCTGAGAGCTGTGACTGGTGGTAAAGATCACAAGGTTTAAATAGTGTTCTCTATGCATATACCCCTTTATCCCAGAGTGTCAATCAGATGTAAAGGACAGGTTGTATACAGTTGGAGAAACAATGATTTTTTTTTTTTTTTGGCAAAGTTAAGCCATGATTAAAAATAAAAAATATTCTGCTGATGAATTCAGTGTTTTTCTTTATAGTCTCATAGAATCTTTTCTAAATAGAAAAAAACCTGATAATCAATTTTTATAACATTTGCCTATTTAATCAGCATGGATGCATTGCTGTAGGAGAGACAGAACATTTTTGGACATTTTTATTTTGTGGTGAGCTTCAAGCTTATGATCTAAGCATAATCCATTGCATAAAGATTAAATACTTTCATTTTTAGCACATGACAATAGAATTCATGCATTTTATATGCTTTTTTATATTTCCATAAGCTTATTTATATTTTTAAATGCCAGTTTAAAATGCCATCTAGCTCAGAAACAGTTTTTCCCCCTCTTTTAAATACCTGTGGAGGGACACCTGGGTGCCTCAGTCAGTTAAGCATCTGCCTTTGGCTCCAGTCACGATCCCAGGGGCCAGTGATAGGGTCCCACCAGGAGCCTGCTTCTCCCTCTACCTGCTCTGCTTGTTGCTCCCCCTGCTTGGGCTCTCTCTCACCCTCTCTGACAAATGAACAAAAATATTAAAAAGATAACTGTGGATTTGTAGGAATAGATAAATTTGTTATCTCTGAAAACAAAAAAACTAATTGACACCTATTACTAAAACCAGAGAGAAGTTTATACTAATAAAAAGATATTGGTGATAAACAAAAGAAAGCAACATTATTCAAATATTTAGCCATTTTTCATCACTGATATAAGCAATCCAGACACCTGAAAAAAATAGGAGGGCACTTTGTTCATCTTTTTCCCACTGACTTGTGTGGCTCAGGAGCCCTGCTTGTACACACTTGAAAGTTGGACAACGCTAAACTTTTGCTGGACTTCTTGTCCTCTTTTTTTTTTTAATAATTTACACATTATCCTACCTTCCATGAAAATATCTCCCAACAGAATACTATGTTGGAGAAAGTTAATTGTGTAGAAAAAATATAATCAAAAGTTTTGAAAATACGGAGTTAGACTAAAACAATTTTCTTTACAGAAGTACTGTTCAGAGACTTTAGCATCTGAATCTAACATCTACAAGAGCGTCTGATAAAATAAATATTTATTGATTAATGAAACCGTTTAGTAAAACCTCTGTAGGGGCATCCGATTTTAACCATTTTATTTTCTTTCTTGCTCGTTGATATCTATTTAGATCTTTATTCATATTTAAAAAGTGCATCTAATGCATGTATTTACACAACACATTTTTAATGCAACTCTTTATGTCTCCGGGTCTACTCACAAATAAATTGAGTGATAAGTTGTTATTACTATTGTTATTGGTAGTTTTAATTGCCATGACTATGATAATAGTATTAAATGTAGTGTTATCAAGGCAATCATTCTATTTCTCATCTCAATTCTGCAGAATTTAAGGAGGGAGACATTATTGTATGTACTCTATCGATGCAGAAATGAAAACAAGTTCCCATGGCTAGTGTTTGGAATTTTGAAAAGTCTTCCTTGTGAACCTCAAAAATAAACCACATTAAAAAATATCTGCAGGGTGCTTGGGTGGCTCAGTTGGTTCAGTATCTACCCTACGGCTCAGGTAATGATCCTGTGATCCTAGGATCCTGGGATCAAGTCCCACGTTCGGCTCCTTGCTCAGCTGGGATCCTGCCTCTCCCTCTCCCTCTATCTGCCCCTCCCCTATCAAATAAATAATTAAAATCTTAAAAAATTTTACTGTTTGGTAGCATTTAAATATGGTTTACTAAGAGTCAATATAAAAATGAATGCTTTGATATGAACATTAGGAAAATAATTAGGTTTTTCTAAAGGAGAATAAACATGTGGAAAATGTTAGGAAGAAAGACACATTAACTACGAGTCCATTACATTTAAGGAAAAAAAAAAGGCAAAGTATTTCTTCGCGAGAAACTTAAATATTGCCTATTATGTCTTGTCTCCATGCTACCAATTAGCACATACTGTTGTTTGTGGTACTGTTTTACTCCGTTTTTACCCAGTTATGAAGACAAATCATTTGGATGAGAAAAAAAAATAGATTGTGCAATTGTCTGGTATTAAGTACATTAAATAATTTGTTCACTTGTGCTTTACCCAGGTACTTGGGACCACGAGAAGGGTGAAACTCAACTTTTACATAAAAAATTAAGACAAGTATATTGGTTCATGTACGTTTCTTCCATTACTAAAATGTTGTATGTTTTGTCACCTCATTTTCTTGCTCTTTCAGTTTTGAGTGGTTATAAATATCCCACACTTAAAGCTCTAGACTCAGAATTATTTCTCTATATTAAATAGCTGATAACTATGAATTTTTGACTTCCATACAATTATGTACAATTGAAGAAGTCATATGTTCAAGTAATAAAAACGTAGAATAAGACCTGGGAACCCAAGAAAGATCTCTCTACTCCACGATTAGGATGTGCTTTCCAGACTGAGGAGGATGTTCCATTTATAACTCTCATTTGTTTCCTACCATTGTGGCCAAGTTTCCACTTATTATATGTCTCCTTGCCTTAATATTAACTTCCAGTTTAGAGCTCTGTAAACCGTTTCTCAAGCCCTAAATTAAAACAAATGATATCCACTCCACATCCACCACCAATTTTACTAGAAGCCACTTCAAAGATTCCATTTTAAAAAGTGAAGTATGGCCACCGCTTCCTGAAGCCAAGGTTAGCCCCATTCATAATGAAGCGGAACTTTCTCTGATTCCCTTCTATTTAAACACCGGCAGTTTTTTCCAAGATATTTTTTTCTCCCCTACTGAAGGTAAAGCTGGTCATTTTGCTGTCGTGGCTGTTGTTACTGGGGAGGGGTGGGGAAACGAGAAAGGGACCCCAGAGAACTCAGCCTTACTCAGTGCTGCTGGGGACCAGCACTCGTGCGTTTACGCGGACAGTCCAGAGCCACGTCCAGCTCCGTTCATGAACATCCAAGTTCCACAACATTAAAGATGGTCTCAGCCACACTTCATTTCAAAGAGAGCAGCAGTGTATAGTTCTTTCTTATGCCCTCACTGACGGATCCAACTGTAAAGAAATGGATGGCAAAAGAGAAGAACTTTACGTCAACTTTTAGCTTCCCCGGCAGGTCTCTGCTTTTTGACCATTTCTTCACTTGTTTGTTTCAACTCACCTCCCCCGCTTTACATCATGCTGCTTCTTAGACAAGCCACTGTTACCCTCTTTCCCTGCTGGTACTGTGACTACAACTTGAGCTGTGGGGCAATGTAAGACCAGCTGGAAGCACAGTCTTGCTTTCCCTGGCCCCAAGCCTCCACTCTGCTGTCCGGCCTCCCGCAGTTATCTGGTGCTTGTGCACATAGTACAAGAACAGAAAATACAGTTATAGTCACCTGCTCAGTGGGGAGTCTGTGTGCCCCCCTCCCTCTGCCCGGTTGGACTCACTCTCTCCAGGTCTCACACTCTCTCTCAAATAAATAAATTAAATTAAAGAATATCCACCTTCTTAGCCCCTTTCCTCCCTTGACACACACAACACACACACGCACATACGCCAAATAGTTCATCTTAAGTTGAAGATGTTTTCTTTTAGAAAAGAGTTTTAAGATTCCTGACACCTGAAGGAGCCACTAACCCATAACCATTTAAAGGAGGGCACATGTTGCATGGAGCACTGGGTGTGGTGCATAAACAATGAATCTTGGAACACGGGAAAAAAAATAAAAGAAAGGGATCTTTTGATGAAGAAAAAAAAATTACATCAAAAAAAAAAAAGTAAATTACCTGCGTGATTCTTTCATTGTGCAGGTGATGTGAATCTGAACCCTGCCTCCACATGGGGGGTTGACAAAATGTTATGAAGTATAAAGAGGGACTAGGTGTTTCTCTTCTGTACATAATAGCCAAAGCCATAATGAATACTCTTGCCTTCTCCCCTTGTGAGGTGGAATTTTTGCAGGTTCATCCTTTGAGAGTGTGGCATCTTGGAGGGGCTCTCTCCATTTTATACGGGTTCCCATCCATGTTCCCTATATAGCGTGCTTGGGCCCAGAGTTGTTATCTGACCCTTTATATGGCTGTTGCAGGATGCGAAAATGCCTCAGGATTTTGGTCCTCACTTCTTTCCAAATAGACATTCTACAATTCAACTAATTCAGCATATGTCATAAAGCTTAGCTTCTCTCTGAATATATTTGCTTCTCTTGGTTCCTAGGACATAATCTTCCCCCTCCCAAGTCCTTTGAGCAAGAGGTGTTTCATCGGTTTGAAGCACTCTTTTCACACACTGGCATGCACACTTGCATATGCCTGCACACAAACACACCCCTTATAGGGGTTAGTTTCATGCTTTACATTTGATTTTTTTTCAAGGATTTTATTTATTCATTTGAGAGAGAGCACGAGACAGCACTAGCAGGGGAAGTGGCAGAGAGAGAGAAGCTCCCTGCTTAGCAGGGAGCCCTGTGGGGGGCTGGATCCCAGGACCCTGGGATCATGACCTGAGCCGAAGGCAGACACTTAACAACTGAGCCACTGAGGTGCCTCACTTTACATCTGATTTTAAACATTACTTCCTCAAATATACCTTGTTAACCATTAAATCACAAGAGGCAATCAGCAGTATCTTGCATTTTGGCATTTACAAGAGGCAAAAATTTGGGTGCCCAGATTTTGCACTATAGCCCTGAATCCCAAATAGCTAAGCTGTCATTCATTATATAGTAAATATGCTACACAAGTAAATTACTACTCAGTGTTATCATATAGAAGATATATAAAGGAAAGAGAAAGGGAAGGGCAGGAAAGAAGTAAGAGGAGGAGGAGAGAGAGAGAGATTGAAAAAAGTAATATCCATATCAGAGGGGTGGAGGTGGTGGGAGAGACAGATGTCTTCAGGAACATGCTGGTCAGGAACACTTAATAAGTTACAGTTGTGCCTGAACACAGACTCCTGAAGTGATGCCTAGTTCTCTATTGTTTTAGAAACTAGAATACCTAGGAAGGGAAAATTATAAAAATTCTCACGCCCAAAAGTCCATGGGGTATCTGTTTCTGTTCTAATTCAATACAATATTCCTTACCTGCTTCCAGAGGATAAATATGGGTTTGTGTGCATATGCTGCAAAGTCAAAATAAGCCTTTTCTAGGGCTTGATCTTCACTTCGTTTTTTAACTTCTGGCAAACAACTGCACACTTTAGGTCTATGACATAAAGCTTTACATGTTGATTTTCAGCCTCACAAAAAAGTTCTGGAAGTCTTATCTTTAGTTGTCAAAATCTTAGGTTCTGAAAACATCACATGAACCTATTTTTGGCCAAGTTTAACAAACTAACACTAATTTTAAGATATACCCTTAAATACTTTTTATATGGAATGTTTTAAATAAATACATTGAAAATAGTTAAGTTTTCAGAATTTAGTAATTTCTAATCATCCAATTTTCCAGATCTCTTCTCTTTGATTATCTAAAGGCATATACTTGACAAAAACCAGGGGTTCTGATGCCTGCAATATCAGAATATATTAAACAAAATATAGATTATTTTAGCACCATATCTTCTCATAACAGAACACCAAATTATCAACAAGAGCATTAGTTACATGAATACAACACTCTAGCTTTGTATATTGTTCTTCTCAAAATGCCATTATATTTTACCAAATTATATGGCTGAGAGCATGTAAGAGACATGGCTCCAAAAGGATTAATTCTTTAAAAAGAATAAATTCGGGACTGAGGGACTCCAGCGGGTGGCATAAGAAGACTCTGGGCTTGCTTCCTCCCACAGACACACTGAGTCTATACCTATGTATGGGGCAATTCCTCTTGAAGAGGAACTGAGGAACTGAGGGCTGAATGAACTGCTTCTGCACAGCTAGGGATGGAGGGACCATATGACAAATGGCAGGAAAGGAGCAGACATGGCAGCAATGGAAATCCTACCCCTATACTATGAAATGCACAAGGAAGGACAGGGCTATGTGGCTATGCACAGATTTGTCTGACCTGCAGAACAGGAAAAAAACAGTGGTTTGAAGGATGCCTAGACTTTAACTTAAGGAAGCCTATTTACTAACCCTAGAGTATTCAATCAAATGGTGGGGGAACTGCTAGAACTCTCTCTCTGGGATTGGAGGTAATGGGGAACACCATTGTCTCCATTCTCTCTCCACACTGATAGCTCAGATAAGAGCAGAGTCTAGGCACTCTAGCTAGCCTGCTGACTCTGAGCCCCAAGACCCTAGCCCACACTGCTGTAGTAGTCCCCATAATACAGTTCTCCCCATAAAGCTCCCCAGCCAATGCCACCCCAGACATAGCTGTCCCACCAAGGATGCTCCTGCATAGCATATAATATGACACCCCCAGAGTGTACCCACTATAGCTCTAGCCATTTTGCCAAGGCAACCTTGGCACAAAGCAACCTGGAACATCTCCTGCCTGTGTCCATGCTGCCAGGGCACTTCCTATACAAACCACCCAACCCAATTCTACTCCAGCTTCAGCAAGATAGCCACATAGCCAAAGCCTCCAGGCACATGCAATCCTCAAAAGAGATGTTTCTATACAAGGCCACTCCTTCAAGACTGGGACAGGTAGCTGTTCCACCTAATTCATAGAAACAAACACAGAAAGTCAAACAAAATTAGGAGTCAATGAATATGCTTCAAGCAAAAGAACAAGACAATGCTTAAAAAAAAAAAAAAAACTAAATGAAACAGAGATAAGTAATCTACCTAAGAGTTCAAAATTATTAATATAAGGAAGCCCACTGGACTTGAGAGGAGAGTGGATGAACTCAGTAAGAACTTCAACAAAAAAAAATTTTAAAAAGGAACAAGTTAAAGCTGAACAATACAATAACAAATGAAAAATGCACTATCAACAGTAGATTAGCAGATGCAAAAGAATGGATCAGCAATCTGGAAAAAAGGGTAACGGAAAGCACCCAAGATGAACAACAAAAACATTTCTTTTAAAATAAAGGTAGGGAAACTGAAACAACATCCAGTGTACTAATGTTCACAATACAGGGATCCCAGAAGAAGTGAGAGAAAAAGGTACAAAATGATTACCTGAAGAAATAAGAGCTGAAACTTTTCCTAAGCTGGGGAATGAAAAAGACAGCCAGGTCCAAGAAGAACAAAGAGACACTACTAGGATGAACCCAAGAAGGTCTACACCAAGACACAGAATAATTAAAGTGTCAACAATTAAAGAAAATCTTAAAAGCACTAAGAGAAAAGCAACTAATTACATAAGAGGGAAATTCCATAAGGTTATCAGCTGATTTTTCAGCACAAACTTTTCAGGCCAGAAGACAGTGGCATGATATACTCAGAGTACTAAGAAGAAAAGAAAAAAAGAAACAAAACAAAACAAAACAAAACACGAAAAAAACAAACACTACAACTAAGAATACTTGACACGGCAAGGTTATTTCAGAATTGAAGGAGAGAGAACGAGATTCCCATAACAAACAAAAGTTAAAGTTCATCACCATTAAACCAGCCTTATAAAAAGTGTTACAGGGATTTCTTTAAATGGAAAAGGCAATAACTAGGAAATTATTAATGGAAAAAACTGTATTAATAAAAGTAAACATACAAAGGTAATGAATCAATCAATCCAGGATAAAGCTAGTATGAAGACATAAAAAAGCAAAATCAATTCTGTCTAAATTATTAGTTAAGGGAGTCACAAAATCAAAACATAGAAAATAGACATCATATACATAAAACATGGAGAGGGAGTTCTTTTACACATGTAGTTCTTTTTACATGTGTTCTAACGTAAGCAACCATCGCTTAATATTAACTTCTGTATACTTAGAACATTATATATGAACTTCATGGTAAACACTATCCAAAGACTTATAATAGATTCACAAAAATTAAAGACAAAGATAGTCAAGCATAACACTGCGGAAGGTCACTCATCAAAAGGGAAGAGAGCAAGAGAAGAAGAAAGAAACGAAAAAGAACTACAAAACAACCGAGAACAATTAACAAAATGACAATAGATATAAACATATCAATAATTAAATGTAAATAACCTAAATGTTCCATCAAAAGATATAGGATGAATAAAAATGAATAAAATGAATAAATTAATGAATTTTTAAAAAGCAAGCCCCACCTATAAGCTGTCTATAAAAGACTAACTTCAGACCTAATGACATGTATGGACTAAAAGTGAAAGGATAGAAAAGACCTACCATGCAAATGGAAACAAAAAAACTAGGATAGCAATATTATATAACACAAAATAGACTTTAGAACACAGATTGTAACAGGAGACAAAAAGGACATTACATAATGATAGAGGAATCAATCCAAGAACAGGATATAATAATCGTAAATATCTATGCACCCAACCATAGGCACAACTAAATATATAAAACAAATATTAACAAACATAAAGGGAGGAATTGGCAGTAATACAATAATAGTAGGGATATTGAACACCCCATTTACATCAATGGGTGGATCATCCAGACAGAAAATCAATAAGGAAATGCTGGTTTTAAACAACACGTTAGACCAAATGGACTTAACAGATACATACAGAAATTCCATCCAAAAACAGTAGAATACACATTCTTTCAAGAATGGATGGAACACTCTCCAGAAGAAATCACATGTTAGGACACAAAACATGTCTCAATAAATTTAAGAACACTGACATCACAGCAAGGATCTTTTCCAAAAATGAAACAATGAAACTGGAAATAAATTACAGAAAGAAAAAGAAACAAACAAACAAGTGGATGCCAAACAACATGCTAGTGAACAGCCAGTGGGTCTCCAAAGAAATCAAAGAGCAAATCTAAAATTACACGGGACAAATGAAAACAGAAACACATTGTATCAAAATCTTTGGGACATAGCAAAAGCACTTTTTTTTTTTTTTAAGATTTTATTTATTTATTTGACAGAGAGACAGTGAGAGAGGCAACATAAGCAGGAGGAGTGGGAGAAGGAGAAGTAGGCTTCCCGCCAAGCAGGGAGTCCAATGTGGGTCTCCATCCCAGGACCCTGGGATCATGACCTGAGCTGAAGGCAGACGTTTCATGACTGAGCCACCCAGGCACCCCCAAAAGCAGTTCTAAGAGAAAAGTTTAGACAGAAAGGGCCTATCTCAAGAAACAACAAAAATCTCAGAAAAACCACAATCTAATATTATGCCTAAAGAAACTAGAAAAAGAACAAAGCCCAAAGTTAGCAGAAGGAAGTAATAAAAATCAGAGTGAAATAAATGAAATAGAGACTAAAAATACAATTGAAAAGATAATCAAAATTAAGAATAAGGTCTTTGAAAAAGTAGGCAAAATAGACAGCCAGATTCATCAAGAAAAGAAAAGAGAGGGGACACAAATAAATAAAATCAGAAATGAAAGAGGGTAAATAACAACCAACACCACAGAAATACAAAGAATTATGAGACTACTATGAAAAATTATACACCCTCATTTGGACATCGTAAAAGAAATGAATCAATTCCTAGAAATATATACTCTTCCTATACTGAACAAGGAAAATAGGAAATCTGAAAGACTGATTACTATCCATGAAATTGAATCAGTAATCAAAAAATTCCCAACAGGGGCGCCTGGGTGGCTCAGTGGGTTAAAGCCTCTGCCTTCGGCTCAGGTCATGATCTCAGGGTCCTGGGATCGAGCCCTGCATCGGGCTCTCTGCTCGGCGGGGAGCCTGCTTCCTCCTCTCTCTCTCTGCCTGCCTCTCTGCCTGCTTGTGACCTCTGCCTGTCAAATAAATAAATAAAATCTTTAAAAAAAAAAAAATTCCCAACAAACAAAAGTCTAGAACCAGACGGCTTCCTAGGATAATTCTACCATAGAAAGAAGAGCTAATATCTATCCTTCCTAAACTAGCCCAAAAAAATTAAAGAGGAAGGAAAGGTCCCTAATTTATTCTACAAAACCATCATTAACCTGATACCAAAAAAAACCCCAAAAAAGATAAAAACACTATTAAAAAAGAAAATTGCAGGCTAATGTCTCTGATGAACATAGATGCAAAATCCTCAACAAAGTATTATGAAACCAAATCAATAATACATTAATGATCATTGACCATAATCAAGTGGGATTTATTCCAGGGAGGCAAGAATGATGCAATATCCAAAAATCAATATACAAGATATATCATGCTAAGATAATGAAGCATTAAAATCTTATCTCAATAGATGCAAATAAAGCACTTGATGAAATTCACCATGACTTAGTAAAAACTCCCAAAAAAGTGGGTTTAAAGGTAACATTCCTCTATATATTGAAGGCCAAATATGACAAACCCACAGCTAATATCATATTCGATGGTGAAAATTGGAACACTTTTCTGCTAAGATCAGGAGTGAGACAAGGATATCCAATCTTGCCAGTTTTATTCAACATAGTACTAAAAATCTTAGCTTTGGCAATCAGACAAAAAAAAAAAAATCCAGATTATTATGGAAGAAGTAAAACTGTCACTATTTGTAAATGACATGATACTACATATAAGACCCTAAAGACTACATCCAAAATGCTGTTAGTGTTATGAAATGAATTAAGTCATGTTTCAAGATGGAAAATTAATAAAGAAAAAATTCTATTGCATTTCTATACCATAATAACAAAGTGCAAGAAAGAAAAATGAAGTAAACAATCCCATTTGCAATTGCATCAAGAAGAACAAAATGCCTAGGAATAAATTTAACCAAGCAGGAAAAGACATTGCAGTTTGAAATCTGTAAGATGCTAATTAAAGAAATTGAAGATGGCAAAAAGAAGTGGAAAGCTATATCATGGTTATGGATTAGAAGAATTAGTATCATTAAAATGTTCATACAACCCATAATAATCTAAAGATTCAATGCAATCCTTATCAAAATACCAACAGCATTTTTCACATAACTACAACAAAACAACACTAAAGTTTGTAAGGAACAACAAAACACCCTAAACAGTCAAGCAATCTTGAGAAAGAACAACAAAGCTGGAGGCATCATAATCCCAGATTCCAAAGTATAATATAAAGCTTAAGTAATTAAACCAGTATGGCTCTGGGACAAAAATTAGACACATAGATCAAAAGAATAGGACAGAGAGTCCAAAAATAAACCAATCATTTTATGGTTAATTCATCTATGACAGAGGACATCAGAATATACAAAAGAAGTCTTTTCCAATAGGGAAGAGACCATCTGTTTAATAAATGGTATGGGAGAGCTGGACAGGCACATGCAAAAGAATGAAACTGGACCACTATCTTACACCATATACACAAATAAACTCAAATTGGATTAAAAACATGAATATGAGACCTGACACCATAAAACTTTTAATATAAAATACAGGAAGTAATCTCTCAGACCCTGGCCTTAGCAATATTTCTCTATACTTGTCTCCTCAGGCACAGCAAACAAAAGCAAAATTAAACTATTGGGACTACACCAATGTCAAAAGCTTTGGCACAGTGAAGGAAACAACGAAACAAAAAAGCATCCTACTGAGTGGGAGAAGATATTTGCAACTGATGCATTTGATAAGGGGATTAACATCCCAAATATATTAAGAACTTACACATTTTAACACCAAAAAAAAAAAAAAATCTAATTACAAATAGGAAGAGAACCTGAATAGATATGTATTTTTTTTAAGAAGACATACAGATGGCCAACAGACACATGATAAGATACTCAGTATGAGTAATCATCAGAGAAATACAAACCACAACCACAATGACATACTGGCTCATTCCTATCAGAATGGCTAGTATCAAAGAGACGAGAAATAAGGATTGCCAGTAAGGATGCGGAGAAAAAGCAACCCTCGTGCACCATCGGTGGAAATGTAAACGGATGCAGCCACTGTGGAGAACGATGTGGAATTTCCTCAAAAAATTAAGAATAGAAATGCCATACAACCCAGTATTTCAACTTCTGGACATTTACCTGAAGAAAACAAAAACACGAATCTAAAGAGATATATATCCCTATCCGTTTTAGGGCAGCATTATTTACAATAACCAAGACATGCAAGAAATCTATGTGTCCATGAATAGATAAAAGGATAAAGAAGGTGTAGTACATACATTCACAATGCAGTATTACTCAGCCACAAAAAGGAATGAAATCTTGCCATTTATACCAACATGAATGTTGCAAATAAGCCTGATAGAAAAGACATATACTTCATGTATAATAATATATGTCAGCAAACAAGCCAGACAGGAAAATACAAATACTATATGATTTCTCTTATATGTGGAATCTAAAAACCCAAACAAACAAGCAAAGAAAAAGTAGAAATAGACTCATAAATACAGAGAACAAACTCTTGGTTACCTGAAGGGAGGAGGGTAGGGGGAATGTGTGAAATAGACGAACGATATTAAGAAGTACAAACTTCCAGTTATAAAACAAAGTCATAAGCACGAAAAGCATGTAGAACATAGTCAATATTATTGTAAATTTGTATGGTGACAGAGAGTAACTACACTTGCTGTGGTGATCATTACATAATTTATATGATTACTGAATTACTACATTTTACCTAAAACTGATATTGTATGTCAATTACCCTTCAGTAAAAAAGAACAAATTTTATCAAATCAAACTGACAATAATAGGAGACATAATTGCCCTAAAAAAGAAATGTGTAGAGATATTTCCTGAGTGCTTGTCACGTGGCAGACAGTGTTTAATCACTATATTCATAGCAATTTATAAATATTATCCCACTAAATGTGGGATATTGTAAATATAATGTAAATATCCTAATGTTTATAAGTAAGGATACCCATTTTACACGTACACACAAATAACACAAAATACCTGAAGGGCCGTGAGGATATTTGCTAAGGCTTGTCCATATGTGTCATGGCAGTGGACAGCAAGAGCACTAGGTGGGATTTCTTTCATGACGCTCTCCAGCATTCTCTTCATGCTTCCTGGAGTTCCCACTCCAATGGTGTCTCCCAGAGAGATCTCATAACAGCCCATGCCATACAATCTCTTAGATACCTGTTGGGAAAGGGGAGGAGCTCGTAAAACAATGGAAATGGAAAGACTCAAGCCCTGTTATTCCTTAGCAAACATCATCCAGAAGTAAAAGTCACAACTGAGATCAGTTACCTATCCATGGGAAACCTTTATTTTAGTTTTCTGGTCCTTTTCCCATTTATTAAATCCAAAGCATTATATAAAAGTTATAAAGACATTACTCTATTTTTCTAACATCCAAGTTTGCCTTAGAATCATAACTATCTACATAGTTTAGTTATGAAATTATAAGCTACAATTTCAAATACAGGAGCCTTACTTTCGCAACACTTTAATCAAAGCAGAAGCATTGCAAATTTACTTTGGAAGTAGTATTTCTCAAGGCCTTCGAGTAGAGGTCAAGAGATACCAATACTAGTTCCAGCTCTGTCAGTAAGTAGTTTTGTGAAATATTAAGTGTAGAGTCACTTAATATTTCTAACTTAATTCTTCTGGCTCATAAATGGATGCATGTGTGCAAGGTAACTGCGAGTTCCCTTTATGCTGTGTAACTAATGTCTCTGTAAAGGGCAATACAAATTTGCAAAAAGGCAGCACAGTGTGTTAACAAAGACTTGCATTCTGGAGTCAGACAAGCCTGGATTTAAATCTCAGGGGTGAGGCATGCTAGTCGTGTGATACTGGCAGAAGATTAACCTCTTTAAGCCTTAGTGTCTCTTATGTAAAACGGATACAACAAATACTCTTATTAGCATATTTTCCAAGCCCTATTAATTTTTTAAAAATTATATTAATGATGATGTTAATAAGGACATGTTGGTTATGAAAATTAAATGAGGATCTATAAAAATCATTTTGTATAATATCTGGCATATGTACAAAATACTGTAACTCGTTATTATGTATTTCTTCAGTGCCCATTTTATGACAGGCACTTGGCTAGGTGCTGGTATATAAAAAGCATACAAATGTTGAGATGGTTTATGCCGTTGTGGAGCCTGCAGTCAACTCGGGATTGAACTTAATTACACTCAAGAATGTGTAAAAACGAGTAAAATAAGAATTTTGGAGCAAAGAAACAGGGTTCTAAGAGCATGTAGCAAAGGAAATTGACCCACATCTATCACGTAGGATGGGCCTAAGTGAGAGCTTAAGATAAAATAAGCATTAACTTGTGGAAGAGGGTGAGAAGAAGGGTACAACAAGAATGTTTCATGACACGAAACATGTTTCAGACGGCTGAAATAGAAAACGCAAAGGGCATTCCAGATGGGAAAAAAATACAAAGGGCAGGTGTGGCAAGAAAGCAAAAACTAAGCTACATGAATCTGGCTAGGTAGGCTGAGGGCAAACCAGGCAGAGCCTCGCAAACCAGCCAAGCTGAGAATTTTGGTTGAGGATTCTATCATAAAAGCAACAGAGAGCTATGAAAGACTATTGGGGTAGTGGGGGTAGGGGCAATATTAATCTTTCAGAAAGGCACTATCAACAATATCAAAAACAGGTTAAAGGGTACTTGGAAGGGCTCCCTAGTCCAAGCAGGAGACTACTATTGGATGGAAACTTGAATTTAAAAAAAAAAAAAAAAAAGCATAATGCTCATTCTTCCCTACTGCCTATTAAATGCTGGGATTTTTTTAATGGCCAGGTAAAGGACAATGACATTTCAAAAGAGGAAACCTAACCACAGTTGGGGAAAAACCCTAAGTGTGGTATCAAGGGACTTTAAGGAATACATGGGTGTCCTCGAGGACAAATGATAAGTAGTCCCTAATCCTGCCAAGATGTCAAAATGAGTACTAAATATCATCTTGCATTTTTTTAACCCAAGTGCTAAGTAGTGGTCTTACAAAGAGGGATTTCAGTGAAGTGAATGGTCCAGAAGTCACCTTGGAGGATGAGGAAGAGCAGGTGGCACCTGAGGAAATAAACACCAGCGGCGTAGACAGCCCATCGAAGAAGTTTAGATGTAGAAGGATAAAAATAGGTCACCAATAACTACATGCAGATGCTTAATTAAGAAAGGAAGCTTTCAGGCAGAAGAGACTAGAACGTGTTCAAGAGTCAACAGGAAGCCTTTGAAGCAGTTGAGTATATGGGGAGGGGGAGGTAAATGAGGGGAAGAACTAGAAGCTTGGACAGAGTGAACAGTTTTTAATGGTGACTGCAGGGAGTAAGAGAGTGAGTGGCCACAAAACGTAATAGAAAAGCACAGAAGGCTCATTTATGAGTGCTGGCCATCAACGCCTAATGCTTCCAGTCTACCTGTTAGGTGATTCTTCTCAGCAACTCCTCAGGCATGCTGGTGCAGGCATGGAGAGTATGTGGGTGTGGTCCACCCACGGATTCCACCAGGCAAAGGGCAGAAAAGCAAGGGTCTTGGTGTACAGGTAGAGTTGGAGCCTAGTTCTTGTAGAGTCTGAAGTTATACCATTTTTGAAGTTTTAAGAAAAGAATATGTAATTATGAATGCAAATTAATAACCAAGTCTTGGAAGGGTCCCATGTAGGTGAAGGACTATGACACTGAAGCTTTTTTTTTTTTTTTAATTTTATAGTACCTGCCATGATGTGCAAAGGTCTTGCTTAAAAAAATAGACTGTGGGACAGCACTCATTGAAAAAAAATCTGCAGTGCATTTCAAAAGTTCAAATGAAAGCACAGAGGAGGAATGGCTTTAGCCAAATTGAATGTTAGTCTGCCTAAATTCTGGTTTTCTAACAATGTTATCTTCACTACTTTGGTACCGCATTACAAAATATATGAAAATAACAGCCTTAACAACAGGGACACATTAGAATAGTTCATATACAAGTCTGTTTCTGAGAGCCTAATATAGTCTCAAAAACTGAGTATTTTGTATTCCTTGGTATCAATAAGTAGGAATAGGAAGTAGAAAATGAACTTCAATAAGCAGGTCTTTAATGACTATAATCTATCGCTACAAAATTGCTCTCTAATAAAAGCAACTTGTATCTCAGCAGAAAGAGCTATCAGATCTCAAAGGAACAAAGCAGTGTACCCAAAACCAGTGTATACTCTGATCCAAGAGCTGAAGCATGCAGGACAAAAAGAAAGGGAGCCTACCCTAGCAACCAGAGTGAAGGTCATGTGTGTGTGCATAAACTGTCCTGACATTCTGGTGGAATGTAGAAAGGCCAGAGTTCTACCCATGGAAAAATGAAACAGATATTTTTATTCCTTCACCTGTGAGCACCCAAATCATAAGACTCAAATGTTATTTAACTTTGAAGAATTGTCCCCAATATATCCATCTTAAGAGTTAAAATCAAACTCTTAGTTAAGTAATCAAACTTGTCTTCCATTCCATGGTTCTCCTTAAACTTTGTTGTGCAGATCAACACACAGCAAGGAAGACAGGCCACTTTTTAACTTAATATACATCATTTTACCAAGAACCAGAAAACCAGGGGTATCTTACTTCTGTCACTTTTTGTGGTGTGATGGTTCCTTCATACGGACAGCCCAGGGCACAAGACACATACCTAAAATACAGAACCACATAAACATATAGATGATGGATAAGTCATTTCCTAATTTTCATTTTGTAAAAATTAAGAAATAGCTTAAAAGTCATCAAAATGTATTTTACAGTAGTTCATTATTATTCTTAAAACAAACAAAGAATTTTGGAACATTTTCAATTTAACTCACATTTTCATCTAGTAATCACAATTTGATATATGTTATTTGATGGCAGATGAGAATAAGATAAAAAGTGTTTATCTTGTGGAGTTATTTATACTATAGCAATATATGAACATTCATGTATGAATGAAAATATCACTGAATTACATAGTTTTATTTAAGTAAGGACCAACATTCAACTGTTAAATATCCAGGTCTTTGGAATCAGAGAGAGATAGCCTGTAGATGACTAACTGAATTTCTCTTTACTCCCATCTGGATATTTTGGCCTCATTTAGATACAGTCATTAATCACCCCAAAACTCCTAAACCTGGCCACAACCTCAAAGTTCATCTTGTTTATCTCCCGTGGGTATACCTAAATCATTCCAAACAGAAGAGTTTCTAGTCTACGCTTAAAAGACTACAAATAAAGATATTCTAAAAGCTTCTTCAACAATTTAATATAAAAAGTCAAGTCTTTCCTGAAATGATAATGATACTTTTCCATCTTAAAGTATTAAGCTTTAGAAAAACCTGTTTTAGCTATTTTCAGCTCAACACCAATCCCATTTTATTAAACTTTCCTCAGAGATTTTACAATGCTTGTATTAAAATAATGCATCATGTGCTTGATTGTCAGGGGTGAAGCAATTCACATGAGTGAGAGGGGGTGGTAGGAAATGAGGCTGGAGATGCCATTTTCTGAGCCAGAATATAACAAGCTTTAGATAATAAGGCTCTTGAATGCCATGCCAAGGAGTCTGAACTTTGAGATTACTCAAAATTATTAGGTAATGTAGTGACAAGATCAGAGTAGTTTTCCAGAAATGTTAACTCTTTGAGAACTCTGGAAGTGGGGGCCAGAGGAAAGGTGCAGGCAAAAAGAAGACAAACTCTAAGACCGTTATTTCCACACTTCTAAGATGCTGTCCATTGTAAGATACACTACGAATTTCATAACAGATTTTGGAGTAAAAAAGCTATATATTCAATGATTCAATCCATACCCATTAATTCCAGAGATAAAATCTAATTTCAAAAGTATTAAAATGTGAATAAAAGTTGTCTTTCGTGATTCAAACAAATAAGCAATTTACACAATCAGTGAGCATTAATGCGGACAGAGAAGGAATAAAGTGGTTAATTCAATTAAAATTTGAAAGTTATGTTGGAAAGGAAATCAATTTTTCTGTCCTAATAATTACTATAATTTAATCTCGTTTGAATAATCTGTATAAATTTAATCAAGACAAGTAGAAAGAAAATGTTACAGAAACCTAACCCTTGGGAAAGGTAGCTAAGGTTGAAAAAGAACAAACATTTTCAATTCAGATACAATGACTACAGATAAGCAAGTATTTTCTTTTTTTTAATATTTTTTTATGTTATGTTAGTCACGCTACAGTCCATCATTAGTTTTTGATGTGGTGTTCCATGACTATTTGCGTTTAACACCCAGTGCTCCATGCAATACTTGCCCTCCTTAATATCCATCAAGGGGCTAACCCATCCCCCACCCCATTCCTTTAAATATGCATTTTCTACATGTGTGTATAATCACTTTTACTCTAAACCCAAAATATCCAAATGTGGTTAAATAGAAAATCCAAGCCATGCATTTACATGCCATCCCTCTATATATAAAAGAAAAATGAAAAGAACAAAGAAAAGAAAGAAAAAACAAGTACAAAACAATAAAAGCAAACTAACCTCCCCTGCGTTCTCAACTTATCTGGCCATAGCTCCCCGCTTTGTGCTGTAACTTTAAGTTAGCCACGTGAATTTTTATTCATTCAAGTTTTCCCTCTGATTCCTTCCCAGGTTTGCCTGGGTCTTCATATTCCACTGCATTTCACCTTCACATATTCTTTTCCATCCCTGCAAGTCGACACTCCCTTAACCTATTCACACATGGGGCTACTTTCTCCAAAACAAATGTGATGGTTCTCGACTATGTCCATTAATTTATTTTAATATTATATAAGCAGAGCTTGACAACTAAGACCCACAGCCCAAATCCTGGTCATTAGTCTTTTGCAAGTAAAATTTTTTTAAAAGATTTTATTTATCTATTTGACAGACAGAGATCACAAGCAGGCAGAGAGGCAGGCAGAGAGAGAGGGGGAAGCAGGCTCCCCACAGAGCAGAGAGTCCTATGTGGGGCTCAATCCCAGGACCCTGGGATCATAGCCTGAGCCGAAGGCAGAGGTTTTAACACACTGAGCCACCCAGGCGCCCCTGCAAGTAAAATTTTATTGGAACAATGCCATGCCAGTCTGTTTACCTATTATCCATGGCTATTTCTGCACTGTAAGAGCAGAGGTAAGTAGTTGCACATAGACTATCTGACCCACAAAATCCTAAAATATTACTGTCTGGTCCTTTACAGAAAAAGCTTGCTGATGGTAATAAATGAAATACTTTCACGAGTATGAGAAAGTCTCTACCATGATAAAAATAGTCTACATCATCTGCTTTGACTAGTGGCTAGAGTCGACATCTAGATTCTGCTCTTCTCTAGCAATCTATTAGAAGGGCTCACGAACTTGCCTGCACCCATCACCTGGGGAGCTTAAAAAACAAAACCTTGATAGTTAGGATACACTCCAAAACAATTAAATCACAAACTTAGGAGAGGAAATTCAACCACTAGTATTTCAAAACCATCTCTAAAGCTCCATTATTTTGTCAAAATTGAAAACCACTAACCCTTTAGCAATACTACCTCCCCTGGATGGCCTGACTGATTTCCCTGTATTAAAAATAAAGGGATAATACAGAGATTTGAGAGCTTGTCTCAACAATCTCCTCACTACTATGCCATGGAACCTCTGATCTATTTTCGATTATCTGGTGGTTAAATTTCTCAGAGACCTATCTCAAATCATTTCTACTCTGATGAAGCTCCAAACTACAACCTCTCCATTTCTTTTTTTATCCTGTTTCTTACTTCTGGCTTAATGTCCTTTAGTATTTTTTTTTTTTCACTACTATGCCATGGAACCTCTGATCTATTTTCGATTATCTGGTGGTTAAATTTCTCAGAGACCTATCTCAAATCATTTCTACTCTGATGAAGCTCCAAACTACAACCTCTCCATTTCTTTTTTTATCCTGTTTCTTACTTCTGGCTTAATGTCCTTTAGTATTTTTTTTTTCACCAGTGTTTGAGTTTTGCAGACCATTTTGTCAGCAAATTATTTTATTTCACCTTCATTAATGTAATAGTTTGACTTGGTATAAAATTTTAGGTTAAGTTATTCTACCATTTGAACATATTTCAATATCTCTGTCTCTGTTTTGCTGATGAAAATTTTGCTATCTAAAGGTAATGCCTTTATAGCAATTTTATAGTAATTTTTTCTCTATTGTCTTTAGGATTCTCTGTTTAGATCTAATATTCTACATTTTACCATGTACATTTTACCATCTACATTTTACCATGACACCAAAAGTGTCAGAACTTTTACTTTTTTTTTTTTTACTTATTGTAAAAGCTTCATTTTTTTAATAAAGATCTGTTCTTTTATGTTCTTCCTTTTCTTTTCTTTTCCTTTTATAATCTTCTAATTGTTCTATTTCCTTCTTTTCTGTTAAAGTTTTCCTGATTTTTTTTTTTACCTTTTTTTTTTCCTTAGGGTATACTTTGTATCACCATGGGATTTATAATTTTTACTATGTCTTTCCATGGTGATTTAGTTTCAGTAGGAGTTCCATGAGAGTCTTTACTTATTCAAATGTCCCTATAAACAAGATCTGACTTCCTTTGGCCCTTGCCCTGTGGACTTTGTTAGTTCTTGGACAAATTTCCACCTGGATTTCTTAATTTGGGTCTCCAGAGTACATCACAAATTCTACTGATTTTGCATTCACAAGAAGGTGATTCCCAGCTCTAAGAATAATCACTTTGAAATTAATGTTTTACTAGAATATCTGTCTTTTCCCCATATAGACATTAAAATTCCATTTCTGAAAATGGGATTATATCTGAAATAGATACCCCATGTGCTAGTGGCATCAACCTGCATGTTTACCACACTTTCTTTAATGAAATCTGAGGACTTTCTTTTCTGAGTTTGGCTATGTTTTAAAAGTGGTTATATTTGTTTGTAATGGGAACAAAAAAGGGATCTCTAGAGAGCATCAATTCAGTCCCCCACAGTTACTGTCTTTCATCATTACACAGATAGATAAACCAAGGAACAACTACAAATCTCATGAACATTACGAATTGATTTCCTGATATATTCACATAGTATATTAAGCTCAGTATATCCAAAATGGTGTTCATTTCTGTTTCCCCTGCATTTGCCATTAAAAAAATAATAATGATACAGTCGTTTTCAGAAACTGTACTGCCAGATCACTTAAAGGTCATCATTGAGAACATATTCAATAACCTGGGTTGGCTGGTTCTTCCTCTCCAGCCTCCGTAGCACAGGACATCTGCCAGTGCCAGCCCAAGTATACAGAACAGTCCCTGAATATCTTCTCCAGGACAGCTGCAAACATTTCCTAAGTGCTTTCCTTGCCTCTGGTCTCACATCACTCATTTGTACACCAATGTCTATTGACAAAATAGTATGACCACAGCATAGATCTGTTTACATAGTTTTATACTTTGAAAATCTTTAAGTGGCTTGCCATTGTCTACCAAATAAACCTGGTATTCAAGTTCCACAATTTATGAAACTTCAACTTAACTTTCTACTTCTCTCCAATTACACAGCTTCAAAAACTCCCATTCCAGTGAAAGTAAACTTTTTCCTGTCACCTAAACATTTCTTGATATTTCTCTTCACTGTATCTTTGTTCTTCGTAGATTTCCTGTCCCACCTGAAAAGGCCATCATTTCTGATTATGCTTTCATAAATTTACCTAATCTTTAATGGCTTCATTTTACCGACACCTTCTGCATTAAATTTCTCCAAATTACCCCAGAGAAATTTAATAGAGTATTACTTAAAACTTGAGTAGGATTTGTCTGTATGTCTCTTAACATGTCTCTTAATGTATTTGCCTTTTTTGACAATATAATAATTTCTCCCTATATTATTTTCTAGTCTGCTTGAAACTCTTCTAAAGTCAGCTACTTTTTCATTTTCATATTCCATACAGTATATAAAACATATAATATTTCCTGAATGAATTAATTCAGAAATGTGTTAAGGTACCATTTTCATCATTTGAACAATTTTCTAAGCAATTCCTAATCTTTTCTCTAAATATAAAACCTACTATAGGCTATTAAAGTTCTAAATCTTGTAGCCAGAAAAAATAGCATATATTTGTGAGTTCAGACTTTGAAGGATATTTTAAATATTATATAGGATGACAGAATAATAAAGGATTTGCCAACCATACTGAAGCTCATTGTGTTAAAATTAAAAGCATAGTGTTACAATAAACTCTGCGTATAGAAACGTGAGTTGTTTTATTTTTATTTGTGCTTGTTAAGGCCATTTATCAGTATTGTACAAAATCATGATAAAAGAGAAATGGAGGCATTCAAGTCTTTACCAATGTTTCCTGGTGAAACTCAGTCATGAAAAAGTACCTACAGTGAGGCCTTACCTAAGCCTACCTTCCCACAATTATCTTACGTCCTTTCACCATTCTGGCCAAAATGATGAGGAAAAGCTTGGAATAAATGGTGCAAAGACTCTGAATGGAAGCAATCAACCACTGCTATCCTCAGAAGAGAAAAGCAATGCCAAGAGCAAGGAGATGGCATGTGATGTCAATTAAACATAATTAAGACATTTACATGTAGGAGCTGTTTTGATGCAGTCATGCAGAATACATCCATCAATAAACAATTCAAAATAGCATTCCATTATTAATAAACTAACCAAAAGAGGGTTGTGACAGTTTGTCAAACAGTTAACACTGTAGATGATAATAAGAAATAAAGGCTGTCCCTTGGCCTCAAGGAGCAATTCTGCTAAGATGCTCTTTTGGGTCTCAAATGATAATTTCATTAGAAATGAAAAAATACATTCCTTCCTCAAAGGCTCTATATGAACATTGTTTAGACATGACTGTACCAACACAGCTTACATGTATTAACTATTGCCAGCTATGTGTTATTCTGATTCACAGCAGTGCCAGAATAATATGTAAGGTTAAAAAAAATAAAGTATAAACCCTCAAACCATATGCATGACACAAAATAGCTTTAACAGATGTCTCATTTTTAGAGTTTTATGTACCATGTTTTGGTAAATGATGCTTTGACTTGCTCTTCTCATTTTTCTTCCAGGACAACACAAAGCCCGCAGTTTAGCAGAGGTTGGAAAGGAATCTGACTAATAAACTATCCACTTAGAAGATGGTGCCACATATTCAAGTGAATTCCATTAGGGCAGATCATCCAGTGGAAAGTATCTGCTATATTAGTCATGAGAAATGCTGTCAGTCACTGTGTGTTAAAAAAAATTGAGACTTAAATAAGGACACTCACTGTCATGCTCAATAATATTGCTATTACCTTCAGGGTCAGGACCAGAATCCGTGATGACATGTTGTATCAGAGAGAGGAGGAGTGAGACATATAACATGGGCAAAATGACCTAAATGGTTTGGCTAACAAACAAGCATGCTGCAAATTCTTGAACAAATGGGTGTTATAAATTATCTTTCAAAAGGAAAACCAGTGAAAACTGACCACCTTGAGGGAGAGGTCTGTGCCCTTACTGCATGACAGAAAGATTGCCATTCTAAGGGTTAGAAATTATACAGAGCTAGACAATGAGTCAAAAAACAATTAAGCACAAGAATTGTCTAATATCATGGGCGTTTCATCAAGGAAACTGGTCACTGATATACGTAATACAATCTTACTCAGAAGCTTTAAGCCTGACTGGATTTTTATTTGTCTTGGCTAAGGAGAAAGTAAGTGGTGAGGGTGACAGTAGATCAAAGATGCAAAAATTATGCTCTCTAGGAAAACAAAAGCAAAAGTAAAGTATTCAGACTATACCAACATAAAAAGCCTTTGCACAGTGAAGGAGACCATCAACAAAATGAAAAGGCAACCTACTAAATGGGGAAGAATATCTGCAAATGATATAACCAATAAGGAGCTAATATCTAAAATATATAAAGAACTTATACAAATCAATATCAAAAAATTATAATCCAATTAAAAAGTGGGCAAAGGACCTAAATACATTTTATTCCAAAGAAGAAACACAGATGGCCAAGGGACACATGGAAAGATTCTCAACATTATCAATCATCAGGGAAATGTAAATCATACTAATAGGAGATATCACCTCATACCTTTCAAAATAGCTAGTATCAAAAAGATAAGAAAAAAAATTAGCAAGTGTTAGCACTGAGGTGGAAAAATAGGAACACTTGTGCATTGTTGGTGATAATGTAAACTGGCAGGCACTGTGGAAAACAAAGCAGAGATTCCTCAAAAAATTAAAAATAGTAATTCCATACCATCCAGTCATTCCACTAATGGCTATTTGCCCAAAGAAAACAAAAACACTAATTTGAAAAGTAAAACACTAATCATATCCTAAAACTGCTTTTTATTTTTCTGTGTCTAAAAGCTATATGTAATTATCTATATTAGCTTAATGACTAATTCATCTTTTACTTCTTATTCTCATTGTTTTGTACCTTTTTTCTGCAGAATTAGGAATTTCAGGACTTACAATTCACAGTTAAATATTTTTTGCATTGTAAAGCTACACCAAAGAAATACAAACAATTATAAGAACATATTATGAGCAACTATATGCCAGCAAATAGACAAGCTGGAAAAAATGGATACATTTCTAGAGATGTATAAACTACCAAAACTGAACCAGGAAGAAACAAAAAACTTGAATAGATCCATAATCAATAAGGAGATTTTAATCTAAAATCTCCTAAAAAACAAAAGCTCAGGGCCAGATGGCTTGCCAGGTGAATTCTACCAAACTTTTAAAGAATTAATACCTATTTTCCAGAAACTGTTCCAAAAAATGGAAATGGAAGGAAAACTTCCAAACTCATTTTATGAAATCAGCATTACCTTGATTCCAAAACCAGACAAAGACCCCATCAAAAAGGAGAATTATAGACCAGAACCTGAATGAACATGGATGCAAAAATTTTCACCAAAATACTGGCCAATAGGATCCAACAGTACATTAAAACAATTATTCACCACAGCCAAGTGTGATTTATTCCTGGACTGCAAGGATGGTTCAATATCTGCAACTTAATCATTGTGCTACAATACATTAATAAAAGAAAGAACAAGAACCATATGATACTCTCAATAGATGCAGAAAAAGCATTTGACAAAGTACAGCATCCTTTCTTGATCAAAACTCTTCACAGTGTAGGGACAGAGGGTACATACCTCAATATCATCAAAGCCATCCACGGAAAAACCTACAGCAACTGTCATTCTCAATGGGGAAAAACCGAGAGCTTTTCCCCTAAGGAGAGGAACACTGCAGGTATGTCCACTATCACCACTGCTATTCAACGTAGTACTAGAAGTCCTAGCCTCAGCAATCAGACAACAACAACAACAACAAATAAATAAAAAGGCATCCAAATTGGCAAAGAAGAAGTCAAACTCTCACTCTTTGCAGATGGTACTTTATGTAGAAAACCCAAGAGACTCCACTCCAAAACTGCTAGAACTCATACAGGAATTCAGTAAAGGTGTCAGGATATAAAATCAATGCACAGCAATCAGTTGCATTTCTATGCACCAACAAAACAGAAGAGAAATTAAGGAGTTGATTCCTTTTACAATTGCACCCAAAACCAGAAGATACCTAGGAATAAATCTGACCAAAGAGGCAAAGAACCTGTACTCAGAAAACTATATAATATTCATGAAAGAAATTGAGGAAGACACAAAGAAATGGAAAAAATGTTCCATGCTCATGAATTGGAAGACTATTGTGAAAATATCTATGCTACCTAAGGCAATCTACACATTTAATGCAATCCCTATCAGAATACCATCAACTTTTTTCAAAGAAATGGAAAAAATAATCCTAAAATTTATATGGAACCAGAAAAGACCCCAAATAGCCAGAGGAATGTTGAAAAAGAAAACCAAAGCTGGTGGCATCACAATTCCAGTCTTCAAGCTCTATTACAAAGTTGTAATCATCAAGACAGTATGGTACTGGCACAAAAACAGATATCTGGAACAGAATAGAGAGCCTAGAAATGGACTCTCAACTCCATGGTCAACTAATCTTCAACAAAGCAAGGAAAAAATGTCCAATGGAAAAAAAAAACAGTCTCTTCAACAAATGGTGTTGGGGAAATTGGACAGCCACATGCAGAAGAATGAATCTTGACCATTTCCTTATACCACCCACAAAAAATAGACTCAAAATGAATGAAAGACCTCAATGTGAGACAGGAGTCCATCAAAGTCCTTGAGGAGAACACAGGCAGCAACCTCTTTGACCTCACCCACAGCAACTTCTTCCTAGAAACATCACTAAAAGCAAGGGAAGCGAGGGCAAAAATGAACTATTGGGACTTCATCAAGATCAAAAGGTTTTGCACAGCGAAGGAAACAGTCAACAAAACCAAAGACAACTGACAGAATGGGAGAAGATATTTGCAAATGGCATGTCAGATAAAGGGCTAGTATCCAAAGTCTATAAAGAACTTAACAAACTCAACACCCAAAGAACAAATAATCCAATCAAGAAATGGCCAGAAGACATGAACACACATTTCTGCAAGAAAACATCCAAATAGCCAATAGACACATGAAGAATTGCTCAACATCACTCAGCATCAGGGAAATACAAATCAAAATGTCGATGAGATACCAGCTCACACCAGTCAGAATGGCTGAAATTAACAAGTCAGGAAACAACAGGTGTTGGTGAGGATGTGGAGAAAAGGGAACCCTCTTACACTGTTGGTGGGAATGCAAACTGGTGCAGCCACTCTGGAACACAGAATGGAGGTTCCTCAAAAAGTTGAAAATAGAGCTACCCTACATATCAGCAATTGCACTACTGGGTATTCATCCTAAAGATAACAAATGTAGTAATCTGAAGGGGCATGTACACCCCAATGTTTATAGCAGCAATGTCCACAATAACCAAACTATGGAAAGAACTGTGATGTCCATCGGCAGATGAATGAATAAAGAAGATATGGTATATTTATACAACGGGATATTATCCAGCCATCAAAAAACCCAAAATTTTGCCTTTTGCAACAACATGGATGGAAGTAAAGGGTATTATGCTAAGTGAAGTAAATCAATCAGAGAAAGATAACTATCATATGATCTCACTAATACGAGGGATTTGAGAAACAAGACAGAGGATCATAGGGGAAGGGAGGGAAAAATGAAACAAGATGAAACCAGAGAAGGGGACAAACCATAAAAGACTCTTAATCTCAGGAAACAAACTGAAGGTTGCTGGAGTGGCACTGGGTGAGAGGGATGGGGTGCCTGGGTGACGGACATTGGGGAGGATATGTGCTATGGTTAAGTGCTGTGAATTGTGTAAGACTGATGAATCACAGACCCGTACCCCTGAAACAAATAATACATTATATGTAAATAAAAAAATGTTTTTTGCATTTTGTAGTTTTTTTTTTTTTTTAACAATGGATGGATAATTTTGTTTGACTTCTAGGAAATTGTTACAAATATACTCCTTTTACTTTCAGTAGGTTCAGGCTTTGAGTAATCATTGATCAACTCATTTTAAGTGATTTTAAAGGAGTGGCCTAAAATGTAATTATGTAAAAAGCTTTGCTTTGTTGTATACAACTGCTGACCTTGTGAATTTATAATATATAAGCATTTTAATAGTAAAATTAATAATGGCTCCTTAGTAATAGTTTCCTTTTTTAAATTAATATTCTCACAAAGAGAGAGAGCATGTGACTCTAATGACTTCATTTAAGGTTAAGTCGATACTCAGACAAAAAGGAATAAAACTAAATGTCTGATATATTAGAATACTACCTTCATATCTTGACACATTTCAATTTTGAAAGGATCTTGACAAGCCAAGAGATAATTATTTCAACAAATGCATTGATAAAAATAGAGAAAATGATTACATTTATCATAGATTTCTATTTTTCTTTGCCTTTTTTTACTTTTTAAAAATTTAGATAATAGAAAAACAACCTACATATTTTAAACATATGTCATATGAATTACACATCAAAAAATGAAGTCTAAAATGTAGATATTTCATTGTCCATTCATATATAATGTATATTCAGTGGCAGTTAGCTAACTTCACATTTTATGTCAATGATTTGGCATGGTATGTTTTCCCAATGTGTCCCAGATGTTAAGTGAAGGCCTAAGCATATATAAAATATGTGTACACATGCATGTGTATATGTGTGTGTTTGGGGGGGCATGGGGAATCCAACAATAACCCTCCTAACTTTAATAAAAGCTGCTATTTAGACCATATGAAAGTTAACTATTTTTATAAAAATTTAAATGGTTTTACTGAGCATTTATAAAATGTGTGCTGCCTTATGGCCTTTAAATCTGACAGCTGATGACATAAATTTTCTGGATGGTGATCAAGTACATGTTGATGCAGCTGTTGCCATGTTGCCATATAAGACATGCTGAAGCATCTACTTCAGTTTCAACTGGTTGAGCATGACTCTTTCTTAAATGATTACTAATGACCTATGACTCTTAATAATGAGTATCTAGAATCTCGATTGCCAGTAAAAATAAAATCTAATTTAAGCTCTATAAAAGTTTTGGGGAGGAGGAAGATAATTCTCAACTGCACAAAGAGCAAACTCACATACTGAAAGGCATCTTTCTGAAAATGAATAGTGTTTCAGAAAATCTACGAGTTGTGCTCCCACAGAACAAAATCTGCATTGGCAAACATACACTAGTCTATTGTGTAGCTCTCCAGCATGTCTCCAATGTACTCTGCAGACTGCATTGGACCATACGGACTGCATTGGACCATGCATCATTTTGTATCTATCTTGCACTCTGTGCCCCTCTTATCGAAGCCTGGCAAGGTTTTTAAGTTGTAGCATGGTTAGGACTCTCTTTGCTGATGGGACACTATTAATTGCTCAACAATCGGTATTCGAGAGAATTTAGGGTTTCTATTAGCTTTAATACATTACCTATTCTACCTCAGAAGAGAAAAACTAAGATAATAAAATATAGTATACAATTTATGTTTACATCCATCTTTTAACATTAAAAAAAAGCCTTGCCATTTGAAAGTAGCAAACTTCCTGTTTGAAGTGCAAGCTCACACACTTTACTTTTACGGTTATGCATTGTTTCCAACTTTCCAGTAGGAATGACTTCACTGTAAAACATTCACTCCACATTGAAACACACATTAAAATAGAATGATGTCTTCTTCTTCCCTTTCTTTCAAAGGAAAGAGAGACAAACAACTTCTGTATGTTGGAATTTAGAAAATGACAGTACATTTCTTCTTTTTGATTGTGGTTATTCACTTTTGCCTTAAAATCACACATCCTTTATTTTCTGTCTATGGAAACACATAATCTTGGTTTTTAATTTTTTCTTGTATATGCATGATATGTATATATTTCAATAACAAAAACAATTTTAGGGGCGCCTGGGTGGCTCAGTGGGTTAAAGCCTCTGCCTTCGGCTCAGGTCGTGATCCCAGGGTCCTGGGATCGAGCCCCGCATTGGGCTCTCTGCTCCGCGGGGAGCCTGCTTCCTCCTCTCTCTCTGCCTGCCTCTCTGCCTACTTGTGGGCTCTGTCAAATAAATAAATAAAATCTTTAAAAAAAAATTGTATCTTTGAAAACTCATGCTGGAAACAATTACTATGGAGAGAAGAAAAAGAAAGTAACAAAAGTAAGCCAACCAACATGATCGTTCCCTGTGATGTATTCTAACTATTTGCTCGCCAAATGACTTTGAGTGACTTCTAACCCTCTTCTAGTACCGCCACTCAAAATTAGGTCCGCTTGCCTTTTCATTAACCACTGAACCTTCCCTTGCCACTCTGAACTTTGCTCACTTCAACCAGAGGAGGTAAACCTGCATCTAAATCCAATGACAGCCCCTCAGGCTTCTTTTACAAATGCTCTGCATTTTAATTTGTTAATGTAGTGATTATCATATCTCAATACTTATAAAAACCAGGAGAAAATTAGCTAATGTCTTAGAAACACATGCTTCCCAAAGTAACCAATAATTTATTATACATTTCACAGAGCATAGGCCTGGGGGTTGAGCCTATTTGCAGTCCGTGCTGTAATTGCTGGTTCTGGAAAGAGGGAAGAACCAAAACAGGTCTCTCTCTCCTTCCCCATTTGCGTTTGCTTTCGGGTCACAGAGAGACAACAGGGAAGTCGGCTGTTGAGGGGGAGGTTGAATGGGGAAACGACAGGTTGAATTTCTCAGGGCAGCTCAAAGGCTCAATTTCATGTTTTACATACTCTATTGAAGCTCTGCATAAAATAATATTTGAAGAAAAAGTCAAGGTTCCTTAAAAAAATGTTAAAGCTGTGGAAACCACATTAGATAATTCCTTCCCAAATGCTACTATGAGTTTACACAAATTTATCAACCCACAGTAGGCTTAGATGAATAGATGGGTGCATTTGGGTATTAATAAAATGAGTAACAATGTCAGGTTTGCAGGCAATGTCAGCTTTGCAATAACAAGTTTGCCTCTGATCTTAGCTGCATTATACACTTCAAAGCTGGACACTAATAATTAAGTGACATACACAAGATGTATCACTACACAGTCATCGCCCCAATCATACAAGGTACAAGAGATACCCTGCATATATTATGTAAAATGATGTCTTCATGGCTCATAAATGAGCTTACACGATAGATATTAACTAAACAGCATTTGTGGGATTTCATAAATACCCTCGCACTGGAATATTCATGTGCCTTGCAGACTTAACAACCTCCTCAAACTTCTGCATACTTTCTTCAATAGAACAGTTGATATTCTTCTTGCTAAAGGATTCAGATGCAGCACCAAAAACTGATATCTCAGTGGCTCCAGCAGCAACCTGAAAAAGAATTTAAAGGCAAAAAAGCTAGTAATTTCAGAAATGTAAATGATAGCAGTAGAAGAAATATTATCTACTCAATAAAGGCATATTTGTGTTCTTTAACATTTGCCTTGGAATTTAAAATTAGAGTCTGCTCATCCTGCCACATATGCTCTTTTCAAATTTAAAAATATTTGATGATAACACAAGAACTCTGTGAACTGTAACATAAATCTGAGGCACAGAAAACACAGTGATGACGTTCCAATTTTACCTTTCCTAAATTATGTGTAGGCTTCAGAAATATCTTAACTGTAATTATGGAAAATACTAGCACCCCAATAAAACATTTTCATATCTATGGGAAACATTCTTTTTAGACCAATTATTATAGAGAATAGTAAATGCTTTCTGTTCTTATCTTCCTATAACCAAAGGGAAAAATGTTTTTCCAGTTCATCATTTAAACTTTGCCTGAAATTTTCTTCCTGTCTCTTAACCTAGCTTCTGTTGTTTCACACCTTGACTGCTACAACCATACTCTTGTGTGTTTAATGTCTTAATCCACTTGCCAGTCTTTAAATTCAAAATATTATCCTCCACGTTTTTCCCCTTTGCCATCTTTTATTCTTATCCCAGGCTTCTCCAGTGACTTATTTTCAAATACCAAGTTTCCTCATTTCCCAGCTGGATTTTTAAAGGCTTTTTATTAATGTATCCGTGGCATTGTACAAGACCTTCTCTCTTTCTCATACTCTATTAATATATTAAGAAATAAAATAGGTCATTTTTGCTCCATTTAAAAAAAAATACTGGCTTCTAGTCTTCCACCTGAGATAAATTTTTAACTCCTAAAACTGAAATTTTATTTATTTGAACACTTACTATGTACCGGTACTATTGTTAGTACTTTGTGCGCCCACTTTCTAACACATAATCTTATAAACGAAGTATCATTTTGCCCATTTTACAGATGACAAAACTGTGGCCCACAGAGGCTAAATCACTAAAGCTACTAAAAGTTCTGAAGTCCTGCTTTGAGCACAGGTGTGCCTGACTCCCAAGCCACTGGTTTCACTCCATTAGCTTACCTGCCCCTCCAAACTATGAGAGGGTGTATACTAGTATCTTTTTCAAGATGGAGACAATTTTTGCAATTTCTTAAAATGCCTCTTGCTTTCTTTACAATGGTTTAAAAAAATTATATCAAAATTAACAACAACAACAAAAAAGAGTGGTTTTAACAAGTTACACAACAGGTGACATATCAACTAGGACCCACAACCTCAAATTTATGTAACACAGTCCCAAAGACAAAAGTGAAAAACATTAACACCAGAAATAGCTGTTGCCAAACTTTTAGAGTAAAACCTAAGAGTGTTAACACCTCAAGCCTTTACTTAAAATTGCCCTGATTCTTCTTGTGTTTTTTTTGCATATAAATTCGTAATTTACATAGGACTGAAGAAACCAACCAGAAGAGGAACAGGGAAGGTTGTTAGAGGCAGCTGCAAATTAGCTTCACCTAGAGGGAGGGGAAAACCCGCATCGGAAAGCTGATCCAAAAAAGTCGCCAAAAATGATCTACTATAATAATACTAATAATTATTATATTGAGAAATGCTTAAGTTAAATTCTGTATTCCTTATTTAAGAGGGAAGCACAAAATATACTTTCAAAAGGATGATAGCAAAATGGATCACTGTATTTTTGTGTTTTGATTCCTGAATGGTTGAAGTGGAAGGGCCATTCATGTGGAACAATATCCTGAGGTTACAGATCACAGTGTATTCACGTGCCTACATCAGAATAGCATTTATACATGGTAACAAGAAGGCTACATCTGATACCATTTTAACTATGTAGAGACCTTAAAACAGTAAGAAACATATTGATTTAAAAATAATTAGTAGCACACTTACAGCGCGGTGAAAACCTTGAAGATTAGGAGTAAGGACAGGATAGCGAACTCCTGGGTATTGATGAATACCTTTCATCACTTCAGAGTGATCAGCCATCTGAAATACAAAGTAGTTATATATATTCAACTTTATATATTTTATCAAGCATGTGTTTAGTTTCATAGGAAGGTTATAATTACACATGCAATTATATTCTATAAATCAATGTTGGAAATAATAACCTATGCCAACGTAGCTAAAGATAAGTAGTTCCTAAAGTCATAAGTACATAAAAACTAGATCTGAGTTTAACTTATTCACATGATAGGACCTGGCTAAATGACTGATTACAAATAGTCAGCAATTCTTAACTATCCTACTTTCATTTGACTGTTGTTTTAGTCTCTTCCTTTCATTTCACAGTCCAAATTGCAAATAAAATACCCTTGAGATTAGGGAGAGGGTTTTTTGGTTTTGTTTTTAAGATTGATTGATTATTTATTTATTTATTTATTTATAAGGAGGAGGGGAGAGAGAGAGAGAGCACCCACAAGAGCAGGGGGAGGGTTGCGGGGAGAGGAAGAGAGAGCGTCTCAGAAAGACTTCCCTTTCCACTGAGCATGGAGCCCAACATGTGGCTCTATCCCATGACCCTAAGATCACGACCTGGTGGAAACCAAGGGCCCAATGTTTAACTGACTGAGCCACCCAGGCACCCTTCCACTGGGAAGAGTTTTAAAGGAAATATGCCATGCATTTGCCTTCCATATGAAAATTTTATGTCTAAATAACTTTCGATGTATGAAATTTTACATTATTTACCAAAAAATTACACATCTGTCTGAATAATCTAACAAAGCTCAGATGTAAATATATTATTTGGCTAGCATAAATATTTTAGTAATAGTCAGTGTTCTATGCATTATTATCATCGAATCACTATTTGTTCTCATAATGCAAACAAATGCAAACAATGGAGTACATAATAAGAAAATTTAACGCATTCTTCCAAGCCTTTATTTTTATATGTTTTCTATGAGTCTTTAAAAATCAACTTTAGGGGCACCTGGATGGCTCAGTGGGTTAAGCCTCTGCCTTCAGCTCAGATCATGATCTCAGAGTCCTGGGATCGAGCCCCACATCAAGCTGTCTGCCCAGCAGGGAGCCTGCTTCCCCCTCTCTCTCTGCCTGCCTCTCTGCCTACTTGTGACCACTCTCTCTCTCTCTGTGTCAAATAAATAAATAAAATCTTTAAAAAAAAATCAACTTTAAAATTAAAGTATCAACTCTACTAGTTTGCCACAAAGTCTTTAATTTATCCTCTTACAGCAAATAACTGATGATCAAACCTCATAATCATCACATAGACAAATTAACATTGACATAATCATGAGCTTTACATATTTAGGAATAATAAATTATGAAAGGAACAATAAATAAATGGAATAATATATAAACAATGAAAAGTATACAAAATGAGCAGGGAGAAAGATGTAAAAACATGTACCAAACCAAATTCTGTATCTTCAATATGGGAATAGATGAGAAAAGACTTGTTTTTTCTCTATACATCTTGATGTGATACAATAAGGAAGTATTATTTTTAATTTTAAAATGAAGTAAAAATTAATCAAAGTACAAATGCTTTTTAATGTAACTACACGCTTCTAAAAATATGAAGTATTACAATATTTACTGCTATTAGCTGATCAGTCTTTCAGTGAAATGCCAGTGGAATTACATTTAATACTTTCAATGAATATAATTGGATTAAATGACTTTTTAATATGTTTTAAATTTAAAATTATATATTTAAGAGGCAAAAAATGTTGACTGCCATCATAACTTACTAACATTTAAACCTCCAAGCTTTCATCCAATCCAAATACATTTACTTATGTTTAAAATATGATTCTTGCTTACTTCTTAGGGATCACATTCACTATCTGCCACCAATATCTGCATTCTGTACAAAGACTAATCACTGTGTTCATCTACAATGCATAGAACCTGAGTCTCTAATTTCATTGTGAGCTTATTTGACTTTAAGCCAGATGTTTATTAAGCACCTGTGGTGTCCAAAACCCTATACTAGACCTGTGGTAAATATAAACACAAGTAAGTCAAGTCCTTGCACTAAATAATTTGTAATATAGTTGGGGAGAGAAAACATATGCACATGGAAAAACACTAACAATTCAAAGGAATATACTGGTTATAAAGGAGAGCACAGGTTAAATGAGTTCAGAAAGGGGAAGTCTTGGTAGGGCCTAAAATAGTCTAGGAAAGTTACAAGACATATGCGATACAAACTGTAGAACATGACTATGACATATTAAAATTTAAAAAGATAGGGGCACCTGGGGGTGGCTCAGTTGGTTAAGTGGCCGGCTCTTAATTTACACTCAGATCATGATCTCGGGGTCTTGACATTAAGCCCTGGGTCACACTCCATGCTCAGCATTGAGCCTGCTTGAGATTCTCTCTTCCTCTGCCCTTCTCCCCCTCCCACTGTCTAATAAATAAATCTTTAAAAATAAATAAAATTTAAAAAGTGGCCCCAGGGGCGCCTAGGTGGCTCAGTGGGTTAAAGCCTCTGCCTTCGGCTCAGGTCATGATCCCAGGGTCCTGGGATCGAGCCCCGCATCGGGCTCTCTGCTCAGCAGGGAGCCTGCTTCCTCCTCTCTCTCTGACTGCCTCTCTGCCTACTTGTGTCTGTCAAATAAATAAATAAAATCTTTAAAAATAAATAAATTAATTAATTTTTAAGAAGTGGCCCCAGCAATATTTTTAATCCCACATGCTCTTCTAGAAGCTCAACAGTCCTATCAAGAGGTGAACTGTGTTTACCTGCCACTGAAACCTAGGCAGAATTTTGATTGTTCCAAGTGACAGAGTATAGCAGAAATAATAACATGTGACTCGAGAGCCCAGGTTATAGAAAAGGATACAGCTTCCACATGGCTTTCTCTGTGGCCGGGGAGCCACTATAGGGAAATCAGCTAACATGCAGTGAGAAAAATTAGCTTCTGCGGAGACACCATGTGCAGCAGCCCATGTGGAGAGACCCACATGCAAAGGAAGTAAAGCCCCCAGGCAAGAGCCAGCATCACCCCCTAAATTCATGACTGACAGAGCATTCAGATAACTTTAGCCTCCAGCATTCAAGTCACCCAGATGAAGCCCCAGACACTGTGGACCAGAAACAAGGTGTCCTCCTCTGTGTGCCCTGTTCAAATTCCAACCCTCTGATTTCTCGAACATAGCAAATATTTATTTACACCACTAAGTTCTCAGGTAATTCATTACATAGCCATAAAAGCTAAAACATAGAAAAATCAATAGGGTTGGAAAAGAGAGAGTGATAGGTGCCATAGTAGGAAAGCATTATCTGCCTAGAGAAGATTATGGGTAAATAATGTGGGAATAGATTATAAAGGAAGATAGGGGACTATACTTTATGATGTGTTCCTGAGTTAGGTTCACGTTATTCTAAAAATACAGAATTTATCATGAAGGCAATAGAAAGCCATGGGGAGTGGGTGTTGAATTAGCTGAAGACTGGGAAACATGCAGTATTTTGGAAAGATCAACCTGGGAGAGATACAAAGGGCAGTCTAGAGACAAGTGAGGCAATTCTCAAACAGTTTTGAGAATTCTTCATGCAACAAGTTCTAGAGGAATGGTACTAGGAATAGAAGTTCCCAGGAAAAATTAATAGGACACACTGTCTAGTCCTGTAACACAGAGGACTTTATTCAAAAATGTAACTCCCAGGGGCACCTGGGTGGCTCAGTGGGTTAGGCCGCTGCCTTCGGCTCAGGTCATGATCCCGGGGTCCTGGGATCGAGCCCCACATCGGGCTCCTTACTCAGTGGGGAGCCTGCTTCTCTCTCTGCCTCTGCCTGCCTCTCTGCCTGCTTGTGTTCTCTGTCTCTCTCTCTGTCAAATGAATAAATAAAATCTTTAAAAAAATGTAACCCCCATTAGTTTATAGCCTTTTAAAATTGTTTAGCATTTCTGCATATTTCAACACAGTCTTTCATTAGGTATCTATGAATTCAGCCTTTCTGTTGGATGCTAGATTGTGAGGTCTGCATTTCTGTGCCTCTTTCTCATACACACACACACACACACACACACACACACACACAAATGTACATGTGATCATGTACACACAAATTATAGTAAAAAAATTAGAATGCCACTCCTAATTTCAAGCAGAGATACTACTAGTTTTAGGGCACTGTAATGAAATCTAAAACAACACTCTTATTGGACAGGAATGTTATTTGATATTATTAATACTTACACCTAACTGAACATAGCATGTTTAAATATTTATTAGAAATATTTAAGGATTTTATTTATTTGGCAGAGAGAGGTTACAAGTAGGCGGAGGGGCAGGCAGAGAGAGAGGGGGAAGCAGGCTCCCCGCCGAGCAGAGAGCCTGATGCGGGGCTCGATCCCAGGACCCTGAGATCATGACCTGAGCCGAAGGCAGAGGCCTAACCCACTGAGCCACCCAGGCGCCCCTAGAAATATTTATATAACCATGATAACAGATATGAATAAAGTGCTTCTCTAACCAATATATAGATTTGGTTAAAGTGTGCATCAAGAAACAGCATAAAGGGCACAAAACACATTTTAATCTTTAAGAAATATTGGTTATATTGACCTATATGCTATTATTTCATTCCACATGTAAATTAACAAAAATTTCAATAGGTGTTTCAGTCAGTAAAACTGAAAAATGAATAGAGATGATAGTAACCAAATCCCCAGGTCATGAAAGCTAAACTTTGATAATCATTGAAGATACCATAGTAAAATTATAATATATGAATTTGATTCCAACAAATCAGTACTTTTTCCTTTTTTAAAATAGTGACAGTATAGGGGCACCTGGATGGCCCAGGGAGTTAAAGCCTCTGCCTTCAGCTCAGGTCATGATCTCAGGGTCCTGGGATTGAGCCTCGCATCGGGTTCTCTGTTCAGCGGGTAGCCTGCTTCCCCCTCTATCTCTGCCTGCTGCTCTGCCTACTTGTGATCTCTCTGTCCAATAAATAAATAAAATCTTTAAAAAAAAAATAGTCACAGTATAAAGAGGTCATTTAATAAGTAGTAGCATTCAGTCTAAATTTGGTAAATAAAGACAGTTATGTAAAGAGCTTTAGAAAATCCTGATAGAATATAATTTTATTACAATGAATAAAAAAAAACAGATTTCAATTAAAGGTATAAAATTCTTGCCTTACTATTTTTTTTTTTTTACTCTTAGGAAGCTTATGCTATATTTCAATCTTGATGTTATTTTAATGTCTAAATTTTAAACTATTATTCAAACAATAATGGAACTATTCCTTTACAGCACTATTTTGACATTTTAATGAAACCTTTCTACATCTGGTTTGATTTAACATATTTTAAAGATTTTGCTGTGACTTTTCATTTAAGATCACAAAAATCCCCATAATTTGATTGATAACATACTTTGCTATCATCTGACCACAGTTTGGAAATGGCAACACCTAGGTCTATCTGGCCAACAAAACTGGCTATACCTCGGTTAATCAATTTCTTAGGAGTCCACATTTATATTTGGATTCAAATAATAATATTCATGTAACACTTTGCATGGGTATTAAAGATATGCAAAAGGTCATAAAGATTAAAGTATAATAGTCATATGGTTTAGAGATTTTATTTGCTACTGTCATGAGGTAAATTTAGACACTCCACATTATACATATTTAGACATCTTACTAATATTTTGTCATTGTCTGAATACTCTAATCACTCCTAAATACATACAGTCCTCATCCAAATTTTCTGAGTTCATTGGGATTTCAAGATAATGCACAAGTCATGAACAATGTCAAAGCGTTTCTCATAAATGAAAGAAAAAAAAATTAGACATTTCAGTTATATTTTGTAGACAAACTATTAAATTTGCATTATGTCCTAAGGCCTTAAAAATAATTTTTAAAATTCATTTCAGTATTTTATGCACTTACTACATATTTAACATGGCATAGAAAAATTAAGGAGTTTATACACACAGAATCCACAGACCAGCAGGGAAAGATATGTGTGTGTATATGTGTACATACCAAACCACAAAATATAAATGTCACGTGATCCAGAGTTTTATGTAGCACAGATAAGAAAGCATTTCTCTTGGTAAACTAAACTAGAATAATGAGACACATATTTAAGCTACACTTTGTCTAGGCTAAATGTAAATAACTGAAGGTCTGTTTTTTAACAGAGCAAATTACTCATAAGGATTTAATGAAGCAAAACTATTCAGAGAACTTGAAACTATTCAAAAATATTCATAGAACAAGACTATTCACATATATGTATATACTTACTTTCCATGATAAATTCAACTTCCTATGTACTGAAAAGGAAGGGTTTAATATGCCTAAGCTTAAAACATAATTTTTATTAAGATTCTTCAGATAATTAGAGAAAGATTTTGTAGAATTTTTTTTAAATCACACAATTCTTCCATTTTCAAATCCAATCAAATGAAAGTAAAAATACCTATTACTCTTGATCTCTCTTCCAAATAACTGCTGACAGAACAGAATATTCACTAAGTAAATTTTGTTCGGTTCCAACTAAATATATGTTGTCTGAGATGTTCAATAAAGTGAAATAATTATTTATAATTAATTCTAGATAAAAGCACAGGAAAAAAACAGACTTTATTCTATTTTTTTTTAGAAGAACTGACTTTTATTCACTTAACACTGATTAACATTTTTTTTCCTTTTCCCAGAACAAATCCAATTACAAAGATAACACATGGTAGGGGGTTTTAAGTTCCAGAGCTGCATTATAAAAATTTTATGCAAGTCTCACATACACTGATGACATATAAAATCACTATATTATTATTTTAACTCAATAAGAGTTTAATCACTAACAAGACTGCAAAATACATAAGAGGAGTTTAGTTGTTTTGTATCACCATGGAAATTATGCATCTCTGCGGCTCTGCTGAAAGTGAGGAAATTGTATTCTGTTATGGGGTGGAAATATTTAGAATTCAACTTTGCATTGTATTATTAAATGACAAAAGTGTTTAGAGTAGAATCTAAAATTCATGTGAAGGAAAAAAATATTTAGAGACTCCTTTATGGTGCTATCTGCAAAGAAGTATCTGCCAAATTATATTGCTTGACCATGTCTTACAACTAGACCTTATAACCTAAATATGGAACTCTACTTTTACTCCTTTTCTCTCTGCCCTGGTAAAGCCAACATGAGCAAGTCAAGCATCCTCAATGGGTGAGCATTACCCATTGTCCCTTCCTTCACTCCAATCACCTACTAAAAACTCAAATTGTTTCCTCTCTTTCATTCTAACAAGACTGCTGCACCTGATTTCTTCTCATGGTATATTAAGAGGGAAACTGAAAATGCTAGGAGAAAGTGGGAAAGATGGACAGAAAATCTAAATACTCAAAATACCAATAAAGTTGGGAGAAAATAGGATGGAGTGTGAGAGAGATGTCTTGGTGGCAAGATGCTTTTATTGCTCTGGAGCAGTGAGCAAATATGAGAAGAGAAGACAAAAGGGCAATTATACAAAATGCTGCTTTAATCTAGATAGTGAGTTTTATAATGGTCTTCAAGTCATACACATAAAGACTGGAACACCATTGGGTTCCTTTACATTGCTATATTATATTTCTGTATTTATGAATTCAGGCACAAACTTTGCCACTAGGAAGAGATTGTGATTCTCGTGCTCTTCAAGAATATTGGCATAAATATACTCATGTATTTAAAATACATAAAATATATAACATATAGTACTCAGTTACACCTCCTATTAAAATCCTTGTTCTAGAGTCAAGCAAAAATTCCATATTCACCATGTCCTACAATATCTGGCACCAAAAGTACATAAATATTTGAGGAGAATGTATAGAATCAGAAGCTAGTCTATAAAAAATTCTCCTAAACAATTTATGTATAAAATTGTGGATGGAGGATTCAGTTTTCATCAATGTCAAATTAAATGGAAGTTCTTTCTTATAAATAAATGCAATATGCAGTATGTAAAATTATATCATTCATATTTTTATCTATTATAAAAATCACAGTATAGAATATATATCAAAATTCTTCCCTGTGAAGGGCACAAAACTATGGTAATTCTTCTGAAATAGTGTATCTATTTATAAGGTTACACATCACAAAGTGTTAGATACAATGTAGAAAAACATTACCAAAAAATGTATTATTAAACTGAAATACACTTTGCTAACCTACCAAAAACAAAAACAAAAAAACAAAACCTTAACACCACAAGAAAAAAGACTAAATCATCTTTCTAGTTTCTCCACAGAAAATATTATGAAGTGCTATTATGAGAAAGAGGCAAACTAAAAGTATGCAGTCAAAAAATATCGAAAAACATGAAGCAATGGACAATCACAATGGGACTACAACTAGCAATGAGACCAAATCAGTGAAACTGAACAAAGAAAAGCACAAGACTACATGAGTTCTATCAAACATTTAAAGAAATCTTAATGCCAATCCTTCTACCAATTCTTCCAAAAAAAATCCAAGAGGAGGGAATACTTCTTTTTATAAGAACATGCAGTAGAAGCTGGTCTTATAAGACCTTGATACCAGAACCACACAAGACATTACAAGAGAAGAAAACTACAGGGTAATATTCCTAATTAACACAGAGAAACAATCCTCCACAAAATACTACCAAACCAAATAGGATGTGTAAAGGATCATACACCATGACCAAGTGGGAATTATCCCTGGGATGTAAGAAAGATTTAACATGCTCAAATAAATGTGATACACTACAATGACAGAATCAAGGATAAAACCAAAAGATCATCTCAATATATGTAAAAACTTGACCAAAATATGCTTCATCAAAAAGCATTTGACTGACAAAATCCAACAGTTTCATAATAGGAACTCAAACAAATAAAACTTTAGAAATAGAATAAAATTACTTTGACATAAGAAGTCCATATATGATGGGGCGCCTGGGTGGCTCAGTGGGTTAAAGCCTCTGCCTTCAGCTCAGGTCATGATCCCAGGGTCCTGGGATTGAGCCCCGCATCGGGCTCTCTGCTCAGCAGGGAGCCTGCTTCCTCCTCTCTCTCTGCCTGCCTCTCTGCCTGCTTGTGATCTGTCAAATAAATAAACAAAAAACTTGGATACCCACTCTTCCCATCCCTATTCAATACAGAATTATAAGTCCTCGCCAAAGCAATTAGGCAAGAAAAATATAGGCATGCAAAGGAAAGGAAGAAGCAAAATTTTCTCTATTCACAGATGACATGATCTTTTTTTTTTTTTTAAGATTTAATTTCTTTATATATTTGAGAGAAAGGGAGAAAGAGCATGCAAGCAAGCAGGGAGAGGACAGAGAGAGAAAGAAAAAATCTCAAGCAGACTCTAAGCTGAGTGCAGAGACCAACATGGGGCTTGATCTCATGACCCTGAGATCATGACCTGAGCCGATATCAAGTCAGATGCTTAACTGACTGAACCACCTAGCCTCTCCACAGATAATATGACCTGAAATGTGGAAAACACTAAGATTCCACATAAACAAAAACAAAAAACCTCTTAGAATTAATTTACAAATTCAGTAAATTTACAGGATACAAAATCAGCATATAAAAATCAATAGCACAAAAACAGACACACAGATCAATGAAACAGAACAAACAACCCAGAAATGGACCCACAACTTTATAGTCAATTAATCCTCAACAAAGCAGGAAAGAATATCCAATGGAAAAATGAGAGTCTCTTCAAGAAATGGTGTTGGGAACATTAGACAGCCATATGCAGAAGAATGAAACTGGACCATTTTCTCATACCATACACAAAAATAAACTCAAAATGGATGAAAGACCTAAATGTGAGACATGAATCCATCAAAACCCTAGATGAGAACACAGGCAGCAACTTCTTTGACCTTGGCCACAGCAACTTCTTGCTAGATACATCTCCAAAGGCAAGGAATATGAAAGCTAAAATGAACTACTGGGACTTCATCAGGATAAAAAGGGTTTTGCACAGCAAAGAAGACAGTTAACAAAAATAAAAGGCAACCTGCAGAATAGAAGAAAATATTTGCAAATGACTTAACAGATAAAGGCCTATTATCTAAAAATCTATAAAGAACTTACCAAACTCAACACCCACAGAAACAAATAATTGGGTCAAGAATTGGGGAGAAGACATGACCAGTCATTTCTCCAAAAGACATACAAATGGCCAAAACACATATGAAAAAATGCTCAACATCCCTCGGCATCAGGGAAATACAAATCAAAACCACAATGAGATACCACCTCAGATAAGTCAGAATGGCTAAAATTAAGAGGTCAGGAAATGGTAGATGTTGGTGAGGATGTAGAGAAAAGGAAACCCTCTTACACTGTCGGTGGGAATGAAAACTGGTGCAGCCACTCTGGACAACAATATGGAGGTTCCTCAAGAAGTTGAAAATAGAGCTACCCTATGACTCAGCAATTGTACTACTAGGTATTTATCGAAAGAATACAAATATAGTGATTTGAAGGGGCATGTGCACCCCAATATTTGTAGCAGTGATGTATACAACAGCCAAACTATGGAAACAACCCAGATGTCCACTGATGGATGAACGGATAAAAAAGATGCAGTGTGTGTATACACACACAGGCATGCACGCATGCACACACACACGGAAAATACTTGGTCATCAAAAAGAATGAAATCTTGCCATTTGCCACAATGTGGATGGAACTAGAGGGAATTATGCTAAGCAAAGTAAGTGAGAGAAAGACAAATACCATATGATTTCACTTCTATGTGGAATTTAAGAAAAAAATGTACATAGAGAAAGGGAAGGAAAAGTAAAATAAGATAAAAAGAGAGAGGGAGACAAACCATAAGAGACTCTTAACTACAGGAAACAAACTAAGGGTTCCTGGAGGGGAGGTTTGTTGAGGAATGGGATAATTGGGTGATAGGCATTAAGGAGGGCACTTGATGTCATGAGTACTGGGTGTTACATGCAACTGATGAATCACTAAATTCTATCCTTGAAACTAATAATATACTATATTTCAACTAAGTTGAATTTAAACAAAAAATTGGTTAAAAATCAGTTGCATTTCCATACACTAACAAGAAATCATCCAAAGAGGAAATTAAGAAGACAATCTCATTTACAATAATATCAAAAAGAATAACATACTTAGGAACTAAGTTAACCAAGGAGGTGGAAGAACTATACACGAAAACTATAAAACATTGATGAAAGAAATAAAAGAAGCTAAAAACAAACAGAAAAATATCCCATGTTCATGGATTCCAAGATTTAGTGCGTGAAAATGTCCACACTACACAAAGTGATCTATAAATTAAAGATGAAATCCCTATCAAAATTTCAATTCCATTTTTTTCCTGAAAAAAAAAAAAATCCTACCATTTACATGAAGCCAGAAAGAAGCCCAAATAGCCAAGTTAATCTTGAGAAAGAAGAATAAAGCTGGATATATTATACTTCCTGATTTCAAAATATATTTCAAAGCTACAGTAACTAAAACAGCATGAAAGACAGACATATAACCCAATGCGATGGAATAGAGAGCCCAGAAATAAACTGATGCGAATACATTCAATCGATCTTTGACAAGGATGCCAGAAATACACAATGGGGAAAAGAATCTCTTCAATAAATAGTGTTGGAAAAACTCAATACCAACACGTAAAAGAATGAAATTGGATCCTGATCTTAAACCATACCAAAAAGTGAACTCAAAATGGACTAAAATTTAAGACCTGGATTCGTAAAACTCTTAAGGAAAAAAAAAAAAAAAAAAGAAAGAAAAAAGCTTTATAGCACTAATCTTGGCAATGACTTACCATATATGACACCAAAAAGATAGACAACAAAAGCAAAAACAGACAAGTGGGACTACACAAAACTAAAAAGCTTCTGCACAGCAAAGAAAACTGGAGAGTGGAAAGGCAACACATTGAGAGGAAATATTTGCAAACCACATATAGGATAAGAGTTTAGCATCCAAAATACAGAAGGCATGCTGCCACCCTTATAGTAAAAATAATAACCCAATTTAAAAATGAGCAAAGAATTTGAATAGGCATATTTCCAAAGAACACATACAAATGGCCAACAGACATATGAAAACATGCTCAATATCACTAATCAGGAAACAAAAAGCAAAACCACAAAAAGATAATTACTTTATACCTATTAGCATGGCTAGTATGAAAAACACGGAAGATAACAAATGTTGGCAAACGAAGGATGTGAAGAAAATGGCACTCTTGTACACTGTTCGTGAAAATGTAAAATGGCGCAGCCACTATGTGTGAAAGTGCCAAAAAATAAAAAATAGAAATACTGTATGTTCTAACAATCCTAACTCTAGGTATTTATCCATAAGAATTAAAATCAAGGGGCACGTGGGTGGCTCAGTAGGTTAAAGCCTCTGCCTTTGGCTCAGGTCATGATCTCAGGGTCCTGGATCAAGCCCAGCATCAGGCTCTCTGCTCAACAGGGAGCCTGTTTCCTCCTCTCTCTCTGCCTGCCTCTCTGCCTACTTGTGATCTGTCTGTCAAATAACTAAATAAAATCTTAAAAAAAAAAAAAGAATAAAAATGAAACTCTCAAACGGGTATTTGCATCCCCAAGTCAGAGCATCATTATTCATAATATCCAAGATGAAGAAATAGTCTAAGTCTCCATGGATGAATGAATGGATAAGAAAACGTGGCATAAACTGACAACAAAATACCAAAAAAAAAAAAAAAAATTGTGCCAAATGCAACAACACAGATGAAACTTGAGTACATTAGGCTAAATGAAACAATTGTAGAATGATAAATAATGCACAATTCCACTTATATGAGGTATCCATAATATAGTCAAACACATAGAAGCAGAGAACAGTGATTGTGAGGGGCTGAGAGGGAAGGAAAAATGGGGAGTTGTTATTCAATGGGTAGAGTTTTAGTTATGAGAGCTGGTTAACTTTGGAATGTGTTGTACAACATTCTGCCTATATTTAGCAATACTGTACGGTACCCTGAAAAATTTAAGAGGGTAGATCTCATGTTAAGTTTCCTTCCCATTAAAAAAAAATTATGATGTAACCTCAGACACTTAATTTTTAAAATACTTTTCCTTAATTTCAAGGTAACTTTGATATTTGATAACTTTTAAAACTTTACAATTTCATGAGGTTTTTTGCTCATTCAAAATTAGTAGTTAATTTTGCTACTAATTTTATATTTGACATTACACACTCTTTTATCTTAATGAGGATCCTCCAATTGATATCTTCAAATTTGAAGGTTCCCTACAAAGCGATTAGCCGGTGTCCCCTAGGGATTCCCAGATCTCAGAATGAGAATGATGGCCCTGAACAGTCCAAATATTACCAGTTAGCAACAGCACAATTACTTCATTTAGAGCTATGAAACCTACCTGCTGGTCAGCTATCTCAAAACTGAATGACCTCAAGTTCCAGATCATACTTTGCACCTTACCAAAAACAATCCTTGAACAGGAAGGCAATTGAGCCATACATACCTGTTTGTTCATTGGAAAACTGCATATTCCCTAGTTCAAATATTTGTGATAAGCAACCTTGACAGAGGCAACAAGGTTAAAACTTGACCACAAGAAGGATCAGATAGGAATAAAGTTGCCAAGAAGAGAAAAAGGAGAATAGACTATAATAGGATGGGTTCTTTGGGTAGCATGATTAACATTGGTAAGTTTCATGGAAATGAAAAAAAGATCCTAAACACAGTAAAAATTGGGTCAGAACATTGACCCCACCATCATTCAAAGAAAGCTTTGTCATTGTCAGCAGGATGTCTCCCTTACCCTGACCCATACACTTTATCTTTGTTGGTGCAAGCCAGGCACCCACTGTGATATGCAATCAGGGGACTAAACAGAGATATACAGAACCTAAGAAGCATAAGGAAAAACACTCATTGAGAGAAGAGACTCTAAAACATATGTGGGGCATAGGACATTTGGAGAGGTAAGGAAAGTAAAATTTCAAACTCCCATAATAGGATACAAATCAGGTCCCTTTTAATCTTGAGGGAAATTGGAAGGGGAGGTGAACCATGAGACTATGGACTCTGAAAAACAACCTGAGGGTTTTGAAGGGGCGGGGGGTGGGAGGTTGGGGGAACCAGGTGGTGGGTATTAGGGAGGGCACGGATTGCATGAAGCACTGGGTGTGGGGAAAAAACAATGAATACTGTTACGCTGAAAAGAAATAAAAAATTAAAAAAAAAATCTTCCACATAATGTACAAGTGAAGACTGGAAGGACTTAATTATTTTGACATTCTGAATGTATATACACAAGTCATGGCCAAACCATGATCTTGTGGAACCCTCAATTTTATTTTAATTACACCCGACTAAAAGAATTAAGACCCTTCTTCTTGTTAGCTATGCTCTATGTAGACACAGACGTACTGAGAACCATGACTGGAGATCTCCTAGAAAACCCATTCCCACCAGCAGGAATATGGACATGGTCTGTAGCACTTACTACAAGGTCCAGTGTACTTTGAGAAGTGCTTCTCAAACACCAACATCTGAAGACTGCCTGGGTCAGAATTATCTGGGATGGTTTATAAAATTCCTATTTCTGTATTGTATGGAAGCCCCAATGAATCAAAATTTCTGAAAGCATAAACTGTAAATGTGCATGGTGGAGAAGTTCATTGGCAGACTTATGTGACCCGTCTAGAGGAGTCTGAAACTCCATCCTGGAGTGAAGAATCAAAATTTTAGAGTAAGTTTCTCCTTCAGCTCACATAGACCCAATGAAATAAGATTTTTCTGTTGCTTTCTACTAGCATCACCACGGTCCAAAGTGCTGTGGTTAGGTCACACCACCCCAACTCCAGAAAACTGGTGTCACCTTAGATCAGAGACCCATGACCACAATAGCAGAGGACAGCATTATATCACAGTTATTCATTCCTTGGCTAGAATCCTATTCTCCTCTCCCTACTGCTGAGATTTCAGAATAGTTTGAAACTAAACTAACTAAGTTTTGAGACCTCCAGAATCCTATTTTTCCTTAATAGTTCATCTAGTTCTTGATGATAGTTCACCTAGTGCTCTGAAATATCCTCTAGCCATAGCAAAATGTCTGCAATACTATGTCACACTGCTTTGCCTCTATGATCCTTTGCATGTACCATTACATCTGCCTGAAAATCATTTCTATTTTCATCGAGTTCATTTATTTCATCCAATAATCAACTTAAAAACTCCTAAGACATTCTCAACAATCAACTTGATCCATGTGTCTCTATTATCTCCCTAGCTATGTGCCTGCATAACATTACTCATTACATTTTGTATGATTTATTATTTTATGTGTTTCTCTCCTTAAATTATTAGCTCCTTAACACTTTGCATAAAAGGCATTTAATAAATGGTTGTTTAAATGAACTGAAATTTCTCTTGTCATTTATTCTATTTTGAATTCAACCCATCTTGAACCATGATTCTTTGTCTCTACTAATTCTAAGATTTTACTGTTAGCAGTGACAGTGATAAGGATAAAAACAAACATTTACTTTATGCCAGTCTGTATGTTAGATTTATGGGTGTTGAATTCCTTATTTGCATTATCTATTTAAATTTTTTTGATAACCCAGTGGGAGGAACAATTTTTGTAGACGATAACTACAGATATTAAGGATGAGGAAGATTACCCAGCTACTGACTGGGAGAGCTGGGATGGGACCCAAGTCTACCTGACTATAAAGCACATTCTATAATACCTCTTTGACAAATATAACTCCCATATAATCTATTGTCTATATCTTTTATTTGAGTCATTGTTAAAGACTTCATGTGTCGAAAGATCAAGGAAAACTCCTAGAAAGATCCTACCCTCAAGCTAAACAATTTGGGTAGGGATGCATGGTTTAATTATCTAAACCAGTGCCTCCCAAACTAGATTCATCATCAGAACTATCTGAGGTACTTTTTAAATAAATACAGATTTTTTTGGACCCATCTGTACAGATTCTGATTCTGTTCTGCTGTAAGACCCAGGAATCTCTAGTCCCAAAACATCTCAGGAGATGCTAGCCATCAACAAGACAGAATCACAACAGATTCAATCACAAAGGCTGTTGCTGTGAATGACACATTGGACCAAAAGGACCTCATAGATATATACAGAACATTCCACCCTAAAATAACAGAATATTCATTCTTCTCAAGGGCACATGGAACTTTCTCCAGAATAGACCACATACTGGGTCACAAATCAGGTCTCAACCAATACCAAAAGATTGAGATTATTTCCTGCATATTCTCAGACCACAGTGCTTTGAAACTGGAACTCAATCACAAGAAAAAGTTTGGAAGACATTCAAACATTTGGAAGCTAAAGACCATTCTGCTCAAGAATGTTTGGATCAACCAGGAGATCAAAGAAGAACATAAACAATTCATGGAAAGCAATGAGAATGAAGACACATCAGTCCAAAACCTATGGGATACAGCAAAGGTGGCCCTAAGGGGGAAATACATAGCCATCCAAGTCTCACTCAAAAAAACAGAAAAATCCTGAATACACAAACTCTCTTTACACCTTAAAGAACTGGAAAATTAATAACAAATTAAGCCTACCTCATGCACTAGAAGGGAAATAATTAATATTAGAGCAGAGATCAATGAGTTCGAAACCAAAGACACAGTAAAACATGTCAACAAACTAGAAGCTAGTTCTTTAAAAGAATTAATAAGATTGATAAACCATTGGCCAGACTAATCCAAAAGAGAAGAGAAAGGACCGAAATTAATAAAATTATGAGTGAAAGGGGAGAGATCATGACTAACACCAAGGAAATACAATTACAGAAATACAAATACAATCACCAGTAATTATCAACAGCTATATGCCAATATGTTAAGCAACCTAGAAGAAAGGGATGCATTCCTGGAAACCTATAAACTTCCAAGACTGAAACAGGAAGAAACTGACAATAGACCAATAACTACTAACAAGATTGAAGCAGTAATCAAAAACCTCCCAAAAAACAAGAGTCCAGGACCTGACAGATTCCCTGGAGAACTCTACCAAACATTCAAAGAAGAAATAATACCTATTCTCCTGAAGCTGTTTCAAAAAAAATAGATACAAAAGGAAAACTTCCAGACTCTTTCTACAAAGCCAGCATTAGAGGGGCAGGGAGTAGGGGAATGGGTGAGCTTCGTGGTAAGTATTAACGAGGGCACATATTGCATGGAGCACTGGGTATTATATGTAAACAATAACTCTTAGAACACTACATCAGAAACTAATAATGTACTCTATGTTGACTAACATAACATTAAAAATAAAAAAAGAAATAAAAGGCTGTTGCTGGCTTCCGCTCAAGGAAAGACCAATCAGTGCATTTGAGGCTCCCACTCCTTCTTCAATAAAGAAGATCCATTTTATTTTTACTTGGAGGCAAATGCAGGTTATGTGGATCTAAAATGACTACAATATAGAGAGGAAGCTTTTTTAAGAAAAACACAAAAATATCTAAGTTTTGTAACTTTCACTGAAATATATGACCAAGCAAGTACATTGCTAGGGACCCTCCCAGGACCCTAGGTCCCTGGGAGGGATACGTACAAAAATTTAAAGTACTTTTCCTGTTCACAGCACATTTTGAGGTACTAATAATTTTTTAACTAGGGTGAGAAAAATTCCATGGATTAAAAAATAAAAGTTTGGGGGACGCCTGGGTGGCTCAGTTGGTTAAGTGGCTGCCTTCGGCTCAGGTCATGGTCCCAGCGTCCTGGGATCGAGTCCCACATCGGGCTCCTTGCTCGGCAGGGAGCCTGCTTCTCCCTCTGCCTGCCACTCTGTCTGCTTGTGCTCACTCTTGCTCCTCTCTCTCTCTCTCTCTCTCTGACAAATAAATAAATAAATAAATCTTTAAATAAATAAATAAATAAAAGTTTGGAAATTACCAGCCTTGGTGAAATGTCTTACTATGCTCTTAACAACAAGATAATTAAGGATCTTCTTGAAATACATAATCATGGTGTCTTATAATATTCCTTTTCCTTGCCACTTCATGGGGGAAAAAAAAAAAAAAAAACTACCAAGAAAGTAATGAGATCAGTCTGGAATGTCTTATTCTTGGTATATCCACATTATCTCTGAGTCTATGTATGTTTATAAATTCTCTGCTTAATAAACCACTGTAAATTCTGCCAGGAAACAGAGCTAAACTCATGGACTTATAACCCTCATTTTCCCCCTGCTTAGTAATATAGTCTGCCGAATCATTTTTAAAAGTATTTTTGGAAGATTTTTTTGGTCTTTGTTTGCCTCAACTCCACCACCATCACCTAGGACAACATTCACATAAGTTCAACATAAGCAAGCAATGTCAGAAGGCATTTGCCTACCATCTCTACTAGCTAGATGAGATGTAACTGATGGTATTACTTTCCATAGGCAGCAGAGTAGCAGGAAAGATGGGTACAGAATGTACAATTTCTTCAACACATGCCATCGATTACTATAAAAATGTAAATAACGTGGTTTCAGACACTATAACTCAAAACTAAATTTGAGCAGTAACTCCTCTTAAATGTAATACATTTGTAATTTCAGTAATGAGAAAAAATGAAACTAGAGCTCTTCCTGACAATTCTGGGTGAAAACGCTCTATCCAGCTATGAACAGCATTGTAGCCTGGGTACTATAACCCTGTCTCATTCACAGACTCTTTGCACAAACCCCATATATCTTAGCCTCAGTAGCACACAGGAAATTTTGGTCTGCTTGAAGAAGTAAGACAGTTTTAATAAATCACAGTCTTATAATAATAAACACAGGAAATCTCTGGAAAATTGAACATCTAGTTTTTTTCCCCCTTCCCTACCCAATACCCTGTTTTGGCTACACTACTAAAATGGTCTGACACCACACTTAAAAAACTTCTTAAGTTCAGAAGCGTTAAAACTAATTTGGTCTGGTGTATAATTTCCTGAACTTCTTTATTCAACATTACATTTGTATTCTAAGGACTTCTGTACTTCCTAGTACTGGATGGAACACAACATGCTTTTCAAGAGTGACCAAATCAAGTAACATAGGACCCCTACTCTATGCAAATGCAGACAGGACATCTTAATCATAATCCATTAGTGTCTACAAATATTCATTTTTAAATTACAGAATAAACCTAATCTACCCAATGGATTTGCAGGTTATAGACCGGAAGACCAATGTTTCAGACAGAGAAACCAGTCATTTTATTCAATAACAGTTCCCAGTTTCCTAAGATAAACATAACAAATACACATTAGTTATTCTTTGTTCAGGTCAATGCCTTTGTGACCACCCTCCTGGTCTTCCCGTGTCAAAACAATCATGTTCCCAACATCACTCTGAAGTAGGGGCAAGAAGTCTCAAAGCTCCCAGTACATAATTTTCTTTCCAGTCAACTGTGTTGCCTCTCATATATCATGCCTTTGTGTCTGATAATAACACTGTCAACATTGTTATTCTCCATGCATGGAAGAAGTCATTTTTAAAATACTGTATCTAATTGTACTCATTCTATACTGACTAAATGGAGTTTCCCTTCTCTACTTACACGTCTTCCTATAAGCCACCTCTATCCACAGTGGAGAGTCACACTGAGAAGAGGGTAAGCCTGGGTTGTTTGAGGGAGACTAGCTCACTGGCAGTTAAGGGCTATAGTAAAATGGTCTCACTACTGTGAAAAGCAATGCCATCACTGTGAAGTTGTATAATCAAATACAATGATTTGGCCACTGTATGGATCTGGAGGTCTCTTTTTTGTCAACAGTACAGAACGCAGAACTTTAAAATATTGGACAGAGTGACGGATGGCCAACTGCTTAATGTGTCCTGGTTACCAGGTTCTATCTTATTATAACTAATTTACAGATATTCGTTTTATTTTAAAACCTCTAAGTTTTAATTGTTTGTAGTGATTTCATTCCCATTATCCATTTTAATTTTACATTTGCCTTGTGTCAATATTATGGTTATTGCTAGTAAATATACATTAGTCAATTTTGAGCTCAACAAAGAACCTGATGCAGTTTTTGACAGATACAAGAGAAGCAATGAATGGGTGAGTGAATAAATGAAAAAGGATCTAAGCCATAGAGATATTTAAAAAATACTTTGCCAAATCACATCATAAGTGAGTAAGAGTCAGGTTCCTGATTTTCTGCCATTCCATTAGAAAAGGTAGATGTTACTCTATCTAAACAGTAGATGTAGTAATACCACTAAAAGTTCAGGAAACCTGCAACCTGAGGGCTTGAAAAAAAGTACAACTGTTCTGGGGTTACTAAGAAATGCATTTCTTAATACATATTGTAAGATGAATTCAATAACAAAATTCATCAGTCTTAACTGAGAGTAGTGTTACAATTTATTAGCGTGTCTCATCACAGTAGGACGTGAAGGTTGGGAGTAAGCTGTATTAGTGTTCTAAAGTTATTGGCATGAACCAGCTTTGACATGTTGTTATTTCAAAAAGTACTTAATTACACAATTTAAAAAGACAAACATGAACATGAATATTTAAAACAGCTATAACCTATGCATCTTTGCAATTACAAACCAGAAGCTGTCCAAGACCTTTATAAAATGAACAGCATTCTTCAAAGAATGTTCTATATATTAACAATGAAAACATCTAAAATTCACAGATGCTCTTCTAAATTATAATTAAAATCAGACTTTAATTTTATAAATTCAGTATTCAAGATAAGTGAATCTGGGTAAAATTGTTTCAAGTATAATTAAAAAGTTTTCAAGTATGAAACTTATCGATTATTTAATGTGATTTTTGGAATGTAAGGTTAACTTTAGAATGCTTATTTATCTAAATCTCTGTTTACTACCTATTATTCTTAGAAAATGGTCCAAAAATTTAACCAGGCATTTTAGAGTGTCTGTGTTCGCATGTGCGCACCTAAAAATTAGACCCCAAACCCCCCAAACTTCACTTTTTAAAAATTAACTATAAATCACAATTCTTTATAAACTTATTAACAAAATATATCTTTTAAATCAATCTATTCTAAAATGACTGGTGTAATATTTTTGCTTTCACTGCTCAGTATACAAGGATCATCAATTTTTGAAAGGAACTTCAATTCCTTGGCATACTCTGCTTCTTACAAGGGACTGCATTGAAGTGGTTTAGTCAGGAGACATACCAATGGAATGAGTTTACGCTAAAATAAGATCGATAATGTTTACCAACAAACTAACCAGTGCAGTGCCTAAAAGAGCATTAAAAAGTTAGACTCAAGTCTTTTCTGCACCAAAATGTACTTCTATTCAGCTTTTATGCAATTATATTATATGCAGACCTTCCAACCGTCAATGCATATCGATAGTCCTAAAAGACCAAACTTTAAGATCAGTTTAATCAGATACAGAAATTGGCTTTGAACAACTGTTTCTTTATTTCATGGGAAATAGTAGAGAAATATGATAAACACAGTAAATTAAATATAAGTGAATAAAAGGTGAGATAAAAGAGTTTTAACATTTGGTTATGGTTCCTTTTATAAATCTAAGAACAAACCGCCCCCCCCACTTCTTGGTCAAAATATGATTGATCAAATTAAGTAATCAAAAAACAGTACACACAGAGCATAATAAATCTTTGAGTATAATTATAGTTTTTGGCTTCATGAGGAAAAAAATCCCAAAATATTGAATTACACCTTTAGCATGAAAAAAAAAATAGGAAAGTATAACCAGTAGAGTTGTTGACATTATTGCTCTTAAATATGTTTTGCTTTGGATACAGTAGTGAAACTCATGCTAGCTACAGAGCAAGTTGGTATCGAATGCTGAGTAATATGTATAACGCTAGTAACTCCCATCTTTTCCAATTTTATTACAAAGTAGAACCTTAAACCTGTTCAAAAAGAAAAAAAAAGAGTAAATTTCACTATTATAACTAAAACACTCATTTTCATATTTCCATGTTCTTTTTTTACCTTTTTATTTATTATTTTTTATTATAGTCCATGTTCTTTTCTGAGATAAAAGGTGTTTTAAAAGTTTGTGAATATGGGGTGCCTGGGTGGCTCAGTGGGTTAAAGCCTCTGCCTTTGGCTCAGGTCATGATCCCAGAGTCCTGGGACCGAGCCCCTCAGGCTCTCTGCTCAGCAGGGAGCCTGCTTCCCCTGCTCTCTCTCTGCCTGCCTCTCTGCCTACTTGTAATCTCTGTCAAATAAATAAATAAAATCTTTAAAAAATAATAATATAAAAGTTTGTGAATATGTTTATGCAATTTGCTTGCCTCATGTGAGAACAGTACTGATGAAGTAGTTGTGCAGTATTTAAAAAAATACTTTAAAATATTTCATTCCGTTTAGTCAATGATTAAAAACATAGAAAATGATTAAGCAAAGCCACCCTTGATCAGAGAAATGCAAGAATTTATATCATCATTATTTGTAAGGCTATAGTAAGTAATACCTACTATTATATGAACAAAACTTATCTAGGATAGAAATCAAATTCACCAACATATTGTAGAGAGCCTAGTATAGCACTCAGAATACATATGATTACTCTTAAATGGAGAAAACTTTGACTGCAAATCTAGAGAAATATTTTAATACAGTAACAAAATAATGCATGATGTTTGCTCACAAAGAGCAATAAAAACATCTATTTCCTACTTTTCATTTCTAGAGTACATTGACATTTGCTTTTAAAAAAAGAAAAGGAAAAAAAAAGGACTTCCTACAATTTTACTCTTTCAAAAGGAAGCAGACATTGCCTAGATAATTCAGCACACTGAACTGAATCATGTGTGTAGGTCAGAGATGCCAACCAGGTTCCAAGAGACCATCTGAAAAGGTGTCCGTCCAGAAGTTAAGACCTGAAAGGCACAGCTTCTGGGTATACAGAAAGAATATTCTACAGTGAAGATAGTGATTTCCTTCAGCTCTGTGTGCTCACCATCTTCAGAAGGACAGTGGGGATTTGGGGATATGGAGGCAAACTGCAAGCTCTAACTTTTCTCTCTTGTTTTCTGGCTTTCCTTTTTCTTCCACCCCATCTTCCAGAAGGAGGTGATTCTCCGCTCTTGCGGCCTCCTCTTTCACTCAGGAGGTTTAGAAATTGGGACAGAGGGAAAAGCTGGCTTCATTTTGGGGTAGAAGGGGTTATAAAGACAAAGGCCTAAGACTCTGTTTCTCCAGCTTCTACCTCATTTCTGCCTTAACCAGAGGCGAGGAGGAAAAAAATCTGGAGGGGTCTGTGGAGACAGCTTTCTCCCCTTCATCTCTTCTGCTGTCTAGTCAACAACCTCTTTTTCAAATACCAACCCGAATCCCATTGGATACACAAGAGTTTTATAAAGGGAATGAGAAGGAGTGAGGTAAATATTAACAGCCCTGACAGTGTTAAAATATTTATGTTTTTGGAATTTAGGGATTTCTGGATGCAGATCCTGCTTTTCTATCAACTATATTTATTCTTTAATTATTAGTAAGAAAAAATGTGGAACCAGATTACTATATCCTTTTTAAAAACATAAGTGTCACAGATTATAAAAACAGCTCCAGGGGTATTTCCCATACCATGTACTCTTCTAGAAGGACACTTTCCAAACAAAAGGTGACATCTACCCCCTCCCTTTGAAACTGGATGGCTTTGTAGTTGCCTCAGCTAATAGATTATGGAAAAGTAACGCTATAAAATTTGTAAGACTTGGTTATAAAAAGTACACCGTTTTTGCCTGTCTCTCGGAGCAGTCACTTTTGCAACACTAAGCCACCATTTTAGATGTCTTAGCTGCCATAACGTAAGGATATCCAAACTAGCCTATACAAAGAGACCACGGAGAGCAGTTCTAAGAACACATGGAGAAAGAGGTATCCAGCCAGCTCCCAGCTGCCCCAGCCTCCCAGTCCCTGCCGTTGCAGCTCTGACCACCATCTGTGGAAAACCTCTAGCCAGAGGTGCCCAACTGCGCCACATCAAAATTCTTGATAGAAACCACAAGCAAAAACAATGGCTGTTACTGTCTCAGGAGACTGAATTTGGGGATTATTTGTCATGCAGATAATCAAAAGGACCAGCATTCATTTTACTAGCTTTCAGGGACATGTGGCAATTGCATATACGTGAATACACATGTGCACACACATACAGAATATTTGCCACATGTTACATGATCAGTGGAACAACACTGGACGTACTGAAGCAATCTGAAGAGGCTGTGCTTGATGCCATTAAGTGCTGGTGGGAAAATGAGGTAGATAATATTATATGCTTGTTTTTTATTTTCTTGAAGAGCTAATGTAATCTATCTATATGGATATAGCTTTCATAGCACAATTTTATCCCCATCTACCTTGAATAACTATCAGAGCTCATTTACTAAAGAATTTTGTCTATTTCTTCTGAGATCAAATCTTGAACAAATATTGAGCAATTATTTTTGACATGTAAGAAATTCAATGTGCTCAAATAAGTTGGAGGAAAAAAAAAAGGCAAGAAACTATTACTTAAAAAATAATTTTTTTTTTTTTTTAAAGACCCTTAAACTTCTTTTGGGGCACTTGGGTGGCCCAGTAGGTTAGGTGTGAGACTCTTGATTTCAGCTAAGGTTGGGGTCCCAGGGTCGTGGGATCAAGCCCTGTGAGAGGCTCTGGGCTATGCATGCAGGCTGTGTAGGATTCTCTCTCCCTCTGCAGCCCCCTCTCCGCCATGCGTGTGCACTCTCTCTCTCAAAAACAAACAAACGTTTTTAATATAAGCCTGTTTGTGAGGAGGCAGCACTGGTGTGTGCACCCGGACTGCCAATTCAGGAGATAAGAAAAACGAAACGGAGAGCTCACCAATGACTAGTCTGGTGATCCAGACGGTCAGGTACCTAATGCTGACTGAGGTAATAACACCGACACGTCTCTGTTACAGAGATGGTATGTGGAAGGCCCAAAGCTATGCAGTAGGATGGCAATTAAGTGAAAGTCAGTCTTAGTGTGCAGCAGCAAAGAGTGTCCTAAAACAGAATCAAGCACCCTAAGGCAACTTCCCTTGAAGAGAATCAGAGTTAAATTCCACTCCTCCTTCAGCTCCTCCCCCAGAACGAGCTGGGTAAAAGGACTCCCTGTAGTCATGAAATGGGAACTGTGATCTTGGTAAATCTCCCCTGCATCCCCTTGGGGGAGATGGCAGAGGCCAACTCATCTGGGGTATAACGAATGAGACTTGCACTGGAACACTTCCCAGATGATGATTACCCTGTCAGTTAACTGTGCCTCATAAGCAAAATAATGTGGGGGCTCTGTGCGTGTGCACATGCTCGTTCGCTCTCTCTCATGCACACACATGCACACACTCACACACTCTACAGCTATGCTAAATTACCCTCCTCCCCGCTTCTTCTCCACACACGCATCCTTTCAGCAAGAGCAGAGCCAGAAAGAGAAACAGGGGGACACTCAGAAGCAGAAGATACTGCCTCCCGCATCTCATCAGTGTAAATCTGTATTTGAAACTTCAATCCAGTAACTGTTTTCATTACTAATAAAGAATTCTGTCACACACTGAGAGGAGGGCAGGGAAAAGTTTACCTTTGCTCACATTGTACTTCGGCAGTATTTTTAATTGTTCAACTGATTCATCAGTAATTATTATGGTTTTTAAGTGTCTTTCTACTTTTACGGAGAAAATCTATTTCTACATCACAAGTTGGGACCCTCCCTTTTCAATAGTTCAATATTAATTTAAGAGGGAGCATTTGCTGAGATTTTGCATATGACCTATATAAGCATAGACTGTTGTATACATTTAATGTAGTTTTCTTTTACTTATTTTTTTAAAAGATTTTATTTATTTGAGAGAGAATCAGCAAGAGAGATAGTGAGCAGGGGGAGGGGCGGAGGGAGAGAGAGAAGCAGAGACTCCCCTCTAAGCAGGGAGCCCGACTTGGGGCTTGATTCCAAGACCCTAGGATCATGACCTGAGTCAAAGGCAGACACTTAACCCACTGAGCCACCCAGGCTCTCCTGTAGTCTTATTTTCAGTAAATGATACTCATTTTAATCACTCATGTGAATGAAAATAGTTAAAACCAAACTGCTAAATACTATGAATATAAAAAGATTTGTTCACTTTTGGAAATTATTATATTTATAAGGATTTAAATAGCTTACTACTAAGAGCCACATTCCAAAATTACAGTAAGCCTATTTTTATAAACATGTTTTCTTTCTATTATTGTTCATTCCATAGAAACTGAGGGGCTATCTGGATTCATTTCAAATGCTCTTATGTTATATGTCACTCTTAGGAAAATTTTTTTCCAGATAAGTTGTAAAGAACAAGTTTTGTTTTTTGGGGTTTTTTTTTTTTTTTTTGGTTTTTTAATGGCAGGTATTTTATCATCTCTGGCCATTTAGATTATAGGTGTGGGATCCTGTTTTATATGGCACCCTGCTACTGTGGAACTTTTCTTCTAGCTGCCTTGGAAAGCTGCTGCCAAACAAAACAGTGGGAGGCAACTGTAAAAATGCTTTAAAATGCTAAAAAAAGAATAAGTGAACAAGCAGCAATCTAAACATAAACTAGAGGACTATTCCCATGACCTATGTTTAGGGGAAAGAAATAGAAGAAAATGTAGAGAATTAATGGATGACCGATTTAGAGTCATACTCGTTGTCTTTAGAAGATGTAATAATTACCTCAGACCATTACACATAAGCTGTTGGACTAAAACTGTCCTGTCCCATCTCAGATATTAAGTTAAAGGAGTCTGATGTCATGACATTTTCTTCAACAGTAAGTGATTAGGATATAAAATTTCCAAAAAAATGAACATTATGAATTAGTTCTAATTTAATGCCTTTTTTTTGTTAGCATAAAGACAACAAAATCAGCAGAATTACATGATGAGATGACCTCCACCCACAACAATAAAAACTGCTCTGCTCAGGCAAGCTCACTGAAATCTAAAACCCAAATACAACTACGGAAAAAATCAAAGTGCAAAAATGTGATATTCTCAATATTGCCCTTTGAAAAGTCCTTGATATGTTATGTAGTAATTGACTGGCATAACTTTGGGAAGAATCAATCTGATCATATCTTTGATTTAAGCACACTGCCTCTCCCCCCCACTTTTTTCTAACAGATTTGTGATTTATTTTTTTCCCAAGATTTTATTCAGTCATTTGACAGAGAGAGAGAGAGAGTGAATGTGTACACAAGCCGGGGGTGGGTGGGGAGCAGGCTCCCTGCTTAGCAAGGAGCCTGACATGGGGTTCTATCCCAGGACCCTGGGATCATGACCTGTGCCAAAGGCAGATGTGTAACTGACTGAGCCATGCAGATGCCCCTGGATTTGTGACTGACTGATTGACTGACTGACTGATTTTTGGTTTGGAATGCATGTAACCACATGAAAATTAGAAGTGAAATGTAACATCTCTTTAGTATTTGAAGGACAAGTATCTTCAATTGTTCCAATTAGGCCTTCCTGATCCAATATTTAAACTAAACACACTTTAATCTTTAAGATAAAGGCATTTGACTACAAAGAAGGAAGTTAACTTGCGTGGAGTCCAGTGAGTCAGTCCATCGGCTAGTGAGGCATTCCCTCCAATAACACTGCTGAGCACGGGTCAGGAGCCAGGTGCTCTGGACTCTGGGCATTCACATGCAGGGAGCCACTCATGGCCCTTACTGCCCTCAGCACTCCTGTGCTCTAGGCAGCACTGCTGGGATTTCCTAGGTTCAAAGAGGTTAAGTCACTGACTCAAGCTCGGGGCAGAATGTAGACAGTAACATAGTACCAGAGGTACTTCTGCCTCACCACAGCTGGCCGCAAGAGCTACAAGGGGAAGTCCATAATTTATTCAATAATACTTTGAGACTACAAAGTGTCCATTAAATCTCAATAGGTTAAGTCCTGAGTGCACCTCCAGACCAAGCCCAGAATAAATCATCTTATTTTACGGTCCCATCACCTATCTACTTAATGTGAGACCAGAAAGCATTTTCCTATTACTGCATACAGAGGGACTGCCTTCCCTTTTGCTTTGACCATTTGATCTTTTAAATAGCTAAACAAGAAGTATGGCCCTCCAGGAAGGGTTCTGGCCTCATCTTTCTGTATGTCACCGGATGTGTCCTAGATTAGTTTCAGGAATAATCTATCAAAGATTTTCCAGGGCTGTGTAATAATAGACTAGGACAAAGGGCATCCTTTTAGCAAAGAATAATGTTTTGTAGGCAGCTTTATAAAACCATTGGGAAATAATATCTTGAAAAGAACCTAGTAAAATATATTGTCTGAAATACAAGTGTGATTGGTTATCAATTAATATGACCAAGACCTCTCCTTCTTTCTTCATTATCCTCAAGTTTCCAGTTTCTCTCCAACAATAATCAAATTTGTGAAATGAGCACTAACTGAATCAAACAGAAGACTTAAACATGATAAAAGAGTCTCGCATTCCCTTAAAATGAATGACAGCTCGTAAAATAACAATGGCTAGCCATTTTGCGAAATGGCAATGTCAAGGAAATACATCTAGTCTCATAAAGCTATCTGTGCCTTCCTAAGGAAAAGATTTGTGGCCTGCATTACATAGGATCAAATACATAAATGAAAGTAAAATCAGTTGCCCATACCAAAAAGTTTAAAGTATGCATTATTATTGTTCCAGACTGATGGCTTTGTTATTCATTTCACAATTACTTACTAAGTACCTACTTACTAGGCACTAAGCAAGGGGGTGCAGTGATGAACAAGACAGACTTGGTCGCTACCTCCATAACTCTTACAGTCTAGGAAGCAGGTATTTTTTTAAATATTTACCAAAAGGGCTCCTGGGTGGCACAGTGGGTTAAGCCTCTGCCTTTGGCTCAGGTCATGATTGAGCCCCACATTGGGCTCTCTGCTCAGCAGAGACCCTGCTTCCCCCCCTCTCTATCTCTGCCTGCCTTTCTGCCTACCTGTGATCTCTCTCCATCAAATAAATAAAACCTTGAAAAAATATTTACCAAAAAATATACGATTATAAACAGTGACAACTGGGATAAAGAGAAGTTAGATTTTTGTTTCAGGAAAAGTGTAAGTAACCCTGATATTTGAAAAACTGCCTCTGTGAAAAGTGATGTGTTACTGGCAATTCTAGTGTGGCTTCTGGTGCTTCCCAGGTCTTGCAGTTAAAAGGCTTCACTGTTTCAAGCCTTATTACATCATCCTATTGTAATTGCAGAGCAATGCAGAAATTGAGAGATGCACAAGCAAGTATAGATAAGGTGCTATAGAGATACAGAGGCAGGACTTGCAATCAGGGAACAAGCAGCAATTCGGTTTGGCAGAATCCTCAGGAAAATGAAGTAGGGAAATAAAGTTAAGGCTGGAAATGAAAGAAGGGGCTAAGGTATAGAGAACCTAGAATACCAGACTAGTTCCCAGACTTTTTTAATAGGGAAAAGGCAATCTCTGAAGGGACACCTGGGTGGCTCAGTCGGCTAAGTGTCTGGCTTTGGATCAGTTCATGATCTCAAGGTCCTGAGATCGAGACCCACGTCGGGCTCTGTGTTCAGCAGGGAGTCTGCTTATCCTTCTCCCTCTGCCCCTCCTCCCACTAGCCCACTCTCTCTTGCGCTCTCTCAATAAATAAAATCTTTAAAAAAAAAAATAAAGAAAGAACTTAGAAGGTTGTTATTTCAGGGAGATTTTAGAAGTAATAGGCAAAATATAAAAGGAAAAGCGAAATAATGCTTATGAATATCATTTAAGTGACTACCACAATAATTGGCTAATAAGGGTGTGGATTACTAATGTTACCAAGGGGACTGAAGAGAAGAGATAGGTAAGCTACGCTGAGGAAAAATAATTGTTGTGTCAGTAACTGACTAGATATGTAAGAGAGACCTTTGAGTACTGAAGTCCGGGACTCCAAAGAGAACGGATGAGCTATTTATATAAAGCCTGGTACTCAGAAAGGAGCTTGATTTTGACCCCACTGAGCCTGAGGTAGTGGTGACACATCTAGCTGAAGCTTATCGGAGAAGGCAGGACCAGAAGTACAGATTTGTCATCCTTTTAAGGTGACTGTTGATGTTGGAAGGATAGGCAAAGAAGAGAGCACAGTTAGGGGCACCTGGGTGGCTCAGTGGGTTAAGTCTCTGCCTTCGGCTCAGGTCATGATGTCGGGGTCCTGGGATCGAGCTCCGCATCAGGCTCTCTGCTTGGCGGGGAGTCTGCTTCCCCTACTCTGTGCCTGCCTCTCTGCCTACTTGTGATCTCTCTCTCTCTCTCAAATAAATAAATCTTTAAAAAAGAGAGAGAGAGCACAGTTAGAGAAAATTGCTGAAGGCAAAATGTTAAGGGAACCTTAAACTTATAATGAAATGATGACAGAAAAAGAGAAATTGGGAAAGCAAATGAATGAGGATTATGGAGAATAATAGAACCAAAGGAATGGGATGAGAAAGAAGTCAGTGAAGTTAAGTGTTAGGGAGAGATAGAAGGATCTAAGGAATGAGAACATGTATTAGATAGTGAAGGAAACTAATCATGTTTCAAAGACCAGAGTCAAGTCTCAGGAGTCATGATTGCTGCCACATGCCTGTCAACTCTGGGTAAGGCTCTATCCTCTTTTAAGATTCCAGGGGAGCCTGAATGGTGCAATGGGTTAAGCATCCGACTCTTGGCTTCAGCTCAGGTCATGATCTCATGTTATTGAGATCAAGCCCTGTGTCTGGCTCCACATTCAGAGTGGAGTCAGCTTGGGAATCTCTTTCCCTCTGCCTCTGCCCCTCTCTCTAAATACATAGACCTTTAAAAAAGGGGGGGGGGATTCTAGACAATCCCCTTTGCCTTATCTGTGATAGACAGATTTCTCTAGCAAATATTAAATGCAAAAAAAAAAAGCAAAGTGTAGGGGTGCCTGGGTAGCTCGTTTGACTAAGCAAACGACTCTTGATTTTGGCTCAGGGTCCTGAGATCAAGCCCTGGGTTGGCCCCATGCTGAGCATGGAGCCTGCTTATAATTCTCTCTCCCTCAGCCCCTCCCCTGCTCTCTCTCCAACACAACACAGAACAAAAAGGAAAGAGTACACATCTACATTTCTGATTAATATTAGATTATATGGGGAGAGTATGATCAGGCCATCATCAATACTCCATTCTACAGGCAAAAAAACTGAAGTGCTTGAAAATGTTCAGACTATTCACAAGGTCGGTAACATAGTAAGTGGATGGCAAGCTCCTAAATTGCTATTTAAGTGCCTTGTCTACCCATTAATTTATTATAACATATAATCAGGTAGGCTTAGGATAGAGTTCCAAATACTTTTTTAGAAGATGTTTCATGATAGGGGTTTTTCTTTAATCATGTCTCAGTGCATGAGCTAATATTGAGTAAAAACATAGTAAATAAGTCATTATAGCAGGTTAATATCACAATTTATATCACAGTATTTGCTAAATCTTGGAAAAGTTGAATTAAAGATTCAGTTAAGGAATTACGGATTTACATACCTGTGGTACCCATCTGGAGGACACAAAGCTGGTCACTTCTATTACAGACAAGCCAGTTTGGGAAAGTTGGTTAATAAATTCAATTTTTATATCTGTAGGAACTATAACCTGTAAGAGAATTAAAAATTATTTCATAAGTACTTTGTATAAGGTCTATGGAAGCATAAATAGAAAATAACTTCCTAACAAAAGCAAATTATATTTAATGTGCATACACTTAATAGCAATTCAGGACAAACATAATCATGTAATCTATGAAACGTATGTAACTGTTTAGAATCTTAATAAATATTTTAACTTAGCATTTGAAATAAACTGTCTAAAACGAATATCAAACTACCTTTTCATTCTGCAGTCCATCCCTAGGTCCAACTTCCACTATTTTAACATACTCAGGGAGTCCAGATAACTGGGATGTTTCCTGAAATACAAAATACAAGGCAAGAAAAACAGGTTAACCATGAAAACATAAAATTTGCTTTTTTGAGGGGCGCCTGGGTGGCTCAGTGGGTTAAGTTTCTGCCTTCGGCTCAGGTCATAATCTCAGAGTCCTGGGATTGAGCCCCGCATCGGGCTCTCTGCTGGGCGGGGAGTCTGCTTCCCCCTCTCTCTCTGCCTGCCTCTCTGCCTACTTGTGATATCTCTGTCAAATAAAGAAATAAAATATTCTTTAAAAAATTTGCTTTTTTGAAAAGTCAAACAACTACACTTTGTTAAGTAAAATTCTCACTCCAGAAATGTAAAATAGCAAGAAACCGACACAATGCTACAACCCAAATATCAAGTTTATATTATTGGCAACATGAAGTCATTTTTTTCTTCTAGCTTAATGATATTCAGTCTAATTATGGTCGCAACTGGAAAGATTAATTTTTAAAATATAACTGTGGAAACGTAACATACTCAGGATGTAAAGAGCAAACTGTTAAATAACTACACGTGATGATAAATTTACCATTTTTAGAATTAAAAAATTATAACTTTTGGGGTGCCTTGTTGGCTCAGTCAGTTAAGCGTTATGGCTTGGTTTCAGTTCAGGTCGTGATCTCAGGGTCAGGAGATCAAGCCCTGTGTCCGGCTCCGTGCTTAGCACCGAATATGCTTGGGAATCTCTCTCCCTCTGCCCCTCCCACTCGTGCTCACTTGCTCTCTTTCTCGAAAATAAATAAATCTTAAAAAACAGAAATGAAACTAAAATAGAAGTCTGTTGTATTAACAGACGTCTACTGAGCACAGTCATAAAGATGCCACACTCCATACTCTGAACTTGAGGAATGCGGCCCTGGTTTTCTGTCCTGTGCCCAGAATGCTGAGACAGGAGAAATGGGTCTGCTGTTTATTTCCTTTGTCACAAGGCACAACCAGCACCAGAACACAGCTTACAGAAGGACAGAGCCCCTCCACTGGGACCTAGACCCTCAATATTCCACCGGGAACATCTAACTCTAAGCCCAGTGTGATGCTCTGTTCTACCTTTTGGTCCAATCTGGAATGGAAAGAGGGTCTGGACTCTGGGAACTCTGGCCTTAAACCAAGGACTATGGACATGTCATATTTAGAAAGACATTAGTTTAAAATAGGAAAAATATAAACTTTCTAAACATCATATTGCAGTTAATACTGGAATCATCTCCTGGTCTCTCCGAGCCATGTTAAGTGAGGGTAACTACCATCGATTTCTTCAGGGGATCACTGACAGAATCGATCAAAATCAGCAAGACCTGTACTCCCCAGTGGCTTTCATTTTGCCTTTCAACAGGAGTCATGAGTGTGGACTTGCTAATGTGTATTTTCCCACTCTTTCCTTGTGGCAATCATCGACATATACTGGTGAAGTGGCTGGTTTGGAGGCAGAACCCCGTCTGTTTCTATGACACCGAAAAATACTCCCTGGCCCTTTTAGGGCTCATAGCCAGTATGTTGTCTTATTGACATTCTGCGCTATCTCACTCAAGAGAAGTGCCCGGATGATCCCTGTTACAAATGCTCCACATTTCCATGAAATTGGGCAATCCAATAAGCAAAAATTCACCACAAAGAAAAAGAATTCCCATTTCTACACCTTCTGAGCAGGTTGGAATTCATGCAGCTGGAAGGGTGTAGGGTTGAGAGAGGAAGCATGGGGTTATGGGGGCCCCTCAGCTTTAAGCTCAGCTTGGGACGGCAAGCAAGAAACCATGTCTCATTTACAGTGGTCGTAACTGCAAGCTGGCCCTGAAGGACAGACGGCAGGAGAAGGTGCAGTAAATAAGAGAAGTTCACTCTTCTTTACGGTCACCTCCAGCCCTAGGATTGCAGGAACGAAAAACAAAACTGGCCAATCTTAAACCGTGTTTTTTCATTATCACGGATTGTTTCCTGAAACTGCACTTGCAACAGCCATTAGCTTGGAGCATACATGGCTGCAGAGGACATCTTTATTAAACAGCCGTGCTTTAACCCCCACAAGGAACACAGTGTTTTCTAGGGTATAACAATATGCTGAATGCAATAAAAGAACTCAAAGCCTTCTGTAACACTGCTGTAGCTAGCAGAAGGAACAATCTGAAAGGAAAAAAAAAAAATCTGAACCCCTACCCAATACAGCCATTTCAGTCCAATTGTTAGGTAGAAGCTAGATATGAGCGCTGGAGGGAACACCACGAGGCAGAGTCCCACATCCCCGAAGGGGAATGATAGAGACATGAACTAGAGGCAGGAATGGTGACAAATAAGCTACACATTAAAAGCCGGGGAGCACCACATCCTGACCTTGTGGTTTCTGAGCCCTTCAGGCTGACAGACCAAAGAGGTTGCGGAACATGCCCTCTCCTCTCCCACCTTTGCCCCAGGGAAATTTCTATACTCATTATACTGCATCTGCATTGTGGGTACAGCCCTGCAGGATGGAGAAAGCCTGGCATGACGGTGTGTAGTACAAACCTTGAGGATCCAAAATGCCCCCTCCTAACCTGTGGGAAGAATTCCCACTGGAAGCAGCCTCCGTCAGAGAACACCCCAAAGCACTTTACTGCTCCTCCCAGACCAGAGAGACCCAATAATATCCAATCCATAAACAGCCCAGGGCCTGCCTCCACCTCAGGGAACTGACCACTCTCCCACCTCGAGAGTCTGCCTCTGTTTTAATAAACTGCTTTGTGCTTGCTACTTTCCTCCTGGTGGTCTTTATTCCAGCACGGGTCCCCTCATGAATCTTCCCGTGGGGAATCCAAGGACCGAGAGCTTCATCCCACCCCACCACGTAGACTCTCTCTCACTCGTAACAAAAGCAGTGTACGTGCTCAGTTGATATTATTTTAGATTTCTTCGTGAATAACACGCTATGCTTTCGTCTTTCTAGGCATGCGTATTGTATCCCCTCTACCAGTGTATCTGAGAAATCAGAAGAAAGTTAAAATGTGTTCAGTAAGCTCAAAGAGTTCACAAGTTCTCCTTGGCGATCTCTGGTCTTTTTCGAGGCATTACTTTATCTATATGGATTTCTCTAAGGAGCTGTAGCTATATATCAGCAGGGCCTACTGAAAAAATTCACCTAAATGCTATACAAGCCCACAGAAGTCAGTGATTCAAAACCGATCTCGTGACTTTCCCCACCTCATGCCTCTCCTCAGATATTTCTCCACCACAAGCTACTGATACCTAAGTGGTCCATTTACTACTGGTTTGAGTTTGGCATACTCCCAGCATCAAGCAAATGCCTAATGCTTAGACTCTGCTCCATAATTACCCATTGATTGTATTAGTGAACCTCTTCTTCCACTGGCTTCATTAAAATCATTTTTTCCCCCTCAGTCTGTTGTTACAGCCTCCGTAAGTAGTCTTGCTAATCTTGTTTTTCCAGCATTAAAATCTTTCAGCATCCAGCAGTCACCTTCAGAGACTAAGGTGAAATGATTCACGACAAGCCTCTCATCTTCTACCACACTCCCCTCCAGGCATCCTCTGATTTTAGCCATGCCAAAGTCATGTCTTCCACACTTTAATGTCTGTACACATGAAGTTTCTATTGGTAGGAAGTACCTTCTGTCTATGGGAAAGACTTTTCAGCAAACCCATTTGTCTTCTTCACGGACAAAGGACTGGCCTGCATTTCTCCCATGGCAGAGTTACTTCTGAACAAATTCCAGTCAATGGAATGTAAAGGTGAAAGATACACGCTACTTTTAGGCTTGGCCCATGAAAACATCCCATGCACATCCCCCCGAGTGCCCTCCCCTTCAGTCGGCCTGATGCCAACGAGTATGGCAAACTTGAAGCTGACAAAAACAAAAGAAAACAAAAAATTAAAGAGCCTATCTCTCTGAGTCCCTGCTTAAGAATTCTGTGTCAATAAGAAGCAATTATTTTATGTTTTATGCGAACAAAAATGTTCTCTTAGACCATTTCGATTAGAGGTGTATCTTTATAATTACTAACTGAAGAATGGGAAAGGGTCTGAAATTTTAGCCCACCTGAAAGCTAATTAGTGAGCCTGCCAAGGATGCAGGCGGCAGGCACAAGACTCCTGGGTGAGAGAAACAAAGCTTATTACAGCAATAGCAGTAGCTAGAGGATCAGGGTTTGTGCTGGGTCCCCAAGCCCCAATTCCCCCAGGGAGAAGCAAAGAAGACAAGGTAACACTTGCACAAGCAATGCGTTGCATTACGGGAAAGGAATCCCAAGTCTAGTGAACTCAAACCTCTGGTCATGGGTGGTAAGCCTATCTCCATGGCTATAGAGATTAACATCATGTTTATTATACTTGACTCTGAGCATGCCTACATGTTGCTTTAGAGGAAGACAGTATCTCCATCTTCTAAGATTTTGATCCCCCTTAGCCTTTGCTCCAGAAGGAGATACTCTATCATTTAAAGCTGTTCCCAACACAAAAATTCTTGAAAAGATCGTTTGGAACCAAGGTGCTTGTAACTCTGCTTATAGATATATAGAAATTCAAGACACACCTGGAGAATTTTTTCCCAATCCTACCCATGCTTCATTTTTACACTGTCTTGATTTATGGCAAATTTTCACAATTAGGAGGCTACTATGTTGGCTCCTCCAATTACAAACAAAGGCTGGGGCCAGATTTGTTCAACTGATCTCATGAGACATTTAATTAAGGCTACTCTCAACAGAACTACAAGCAATAGAAGGCAACTGGCAGCGTTGCCCTCACCCTCCTCTGAAGTGTCCTAGACCCAATCAGCTGAAAAAATCCTACACAGTAGAGGCCTCTGCACCAGAAACTAAGAGCTGTTTACTTGGTGCCCGTCTTTTGATGGTGGGCATGTTGCCACGCCCACCACTAGGACAGATCCAGATAGCAATGACGGCACTCCAGTGATGGAGACTAGATCGGCAGCATGATTCCGGGGTCTCAGCAGAATATGGGCCTCAGGTGATTCAATCAGCACAATTCATAGCACCCAAACATGTGTCTTTGATTGTCAGTCCGTGGATGTCCAAATGGCAGACAAGTTAGATAGAGCATTGATCACAACCCCAAAGTAAGCCAGAAAAATGGTAATTCACCTTGAGTTCTCCTGAATGGGCGGAGTGACCACAACCATTTTTAGATCTTTGCAACTACAGCAGGGGTTTTACAACTGCAGTAGCCCTGTGGACATCATCAGGTCTCGGCTTAGCCACAAAATCACCCCAAACCAGGCCAAGGCATCAGGAAAAGCACTGTGAACAGAAGGGTACCATGGAACTGTGTCTGCTTCAGGTAGTGGGGTGCGCAGCAAAGGGCAACTGCCACTTTTTTGTGTAAAGCTGAGACTGTGCAGGGGACAGACTGACGAGTTGCTCAAATATGCCATCTCGATTTGATTAGTGAGGACTGCTGAGATTGTCCTACCTTGTTAGTCATTGAGTCCAAGCTGATCTCCCCAAATGGAAATAGGCCAGGGAGTCACAAGACCTCCAGGTGTCCAGTTTCAACAAGAGCCCAATAGCAAGCAAGGTAATACCTGATATTCAAAAGGTATCTGGTAGCTGTGCCAGGGCAGTGAGGGATCTAAAATCCTAACCAGCACCTCAGATGGAGGCACCTGACTTCATCAGAAGTTCCAATTTGCATCATCACCAGTCATAGAGACATGCAGCTCTTCCTAACTGAGATGATCCGCTCTGGCACATATGGGACTGAAAATTATAATCACATCACACATCAATTTTCACCAAATGTTCATATATGGAATCAACAACACTACACTGTATTGGCTTCAAGAGCCTCACTCAAAAGGTTACTCTGGTTCTCTTTCCCCACTGTGGACACTGCCCAAACCCCATCAGTTGAAACAGGACTCCCCACCCTCATGGGACTGAGCAGGATGGTGACTTTGATCCTTTATATGACAGCCATAAACATTTGAATCCTCCCTCTCCTCAAAGTTCCCCAGCATACTCAGATGGGCGATTTCTAATTATCATTTTTCCTTAAAGCAGATGAAGGAGGAATGTTGAGAATAATCTGGGGGCACAGAGGGAGAGATGAGTTCTGAATCACTAAAGCACATTTACTTTCAATTTTGGGTAGCACAGTAGCTCCTTACCAGCTCAATTAAATGAACTTGCAATGTTTGGAAAGCACACAAAGCCCTACATTACACATCAAAATCATCATTACGAACGCCTTTGATTTTTAATGTGGGGAACTCCTGGACTCAGCATCCATAACTGTGTTGGTGTCCCACAGGATAATAGGGTTTGTTCCCTTTGGCTGCCATACGCTTGACTTGCCTATGATCCATCATCAAGACAAGTCCTCATACAGTCACAATATATTGGCTAAGGGACTTCTGCAAAGTCATCAAGTCCTCATACAGTCACAATATATTGGCTAAGGGACTTCTGCAAAGTCATCAAGACAAGTCCTCATACAGTCACAATATATTGGCTAAGGGACTTCTGCAAAGTGGCAAGACTGAATTTAAAATTCATCTAGAATTCTTTGGCTCCCTTCTCACTCTCCAACAGGTTGCCTTTTAGCACTATTAACACAATCTGGGTCAGTAGGGTCCCCCATACTAGTCAATGGCTGACTCATCTATGGCTCCTCATAGGAGCTTATCTACCCTAGCCAAGTGTCCCCAAGAGGGCCAAAGTTTCTATATAGCAGGCAGGACCTACGGACTCAGAGACCTTGTGTAGAACAGGCCAAGCTATACGAAGATCCATTACGGCTATTCCTCCATCACAAGCATGACTTACCCCACCCTATCAACTCCCAACTGAACTAATGAAAGTTCTTATGATTCACCTGGTTTCTTTTCCTAATGCTGGCCAAATTTATTCCTTCGATACTCCTAGCAACTCTTGATGAAAAGAGGGAAGAGAAGCTTCAGCCCACAAAGGGTTCATCTTACTACTAGTTGTTACAATGGATGGACCTGAGACTGACTGCCAGGACGTTCCCCTGCCCCTAGGAAAGTTGACATAACCAAGGTACCATTCAGTCCTTGAACCTGCTTCCTGGAAACTAGACAGCCACCATCTTCCTAATTTCTCATCATTAACATACAATAAAATGGAAGACCATATTTTGCTCAATTGACTACAAAATCTGATCAATATGTTTGTTACTAATTTCCATTGACTTCCCTCAAATCCCTTTCATCTGTCGGCAAAGTCCTCATTCAAGAAGTCATGTTTTCCTCTACATCTTATCATCATTAATAACGTGTCACAACATGTGAAGGACTAAGATTGTACCCTACACGCTAGCTCATAAGCAACCCTACAACAGTTTATGGGTGCCAGCAGAAGATAGGCAACTCTTGAATCCAAGACAAAGGCTTTATTATTTGCATTAACAGCAGTAGTCAGAGCATCAGAGCGTCGACATTTCCTTGCACTGGTTTCCTAAGCATGACAGGAGCTTGGGAACCTCAGTATTTCATAATGGGCAGTAAGCAAGCCTGCCCTTTGCTCTATTTCCCAAGGTTGTTTGCTAGCCAAACACCTTGAAAAAATATTTCCAAAGAAAGTTAATCAGTGCCTTGCTAATATGTCATACAGAAATGCAGGAGATCCAGGGAGAATTGCTACTCAACATTCTTATGACCTCAATTAATACTTAGTTATTGTATTCAACAAAACCTCTTATTCATTATCTAAGGTTCAGTTTGTCCTCAAGACTCTTCTGACCTCCTGAAAGAGAATTCAGTAATTTCATTTCTATGATCCTATAGAGACTATCGTAAAATAGGTCTGTAATTACCACTTTGCCCATTTCCCATTTTTTTTATTATAAACCTTCAGGGTCATCAGGGGTGCCTGGGTGGCTCAGTCAATTCAGCATCTGACTCTTGATCTCAGAGTCATGAGTTCAAGCCCCGTGCCGGGCTCCACACTGGGTGTAGTCTACTTTAAACAAAAAAAATAAGTAAATAAATAAAAACAAGACAAAAAACTTCAGAGTCATCAGAGTGGACACATAAAAACACTTAAATGCTGTTTTTTAAATGAATGAATGGGTGAAACAAATGAGCTTACATCTAAAATGTACACAAGTAAGACTGACCCTTCACTTATCCAACACATGTCACCAACATTATTATAGTTACTGGATACATGGAAATGAACCAAACAAACCACCACTGCCCATAACAAGCTTATACTTCAGTGGCACAGGGATCTGCAGGCTACCTTCTGGAAGTGGGCACAGAGGGGGTATAGCAAATTTTTTTTTTTTTTACACCGAATGCATGAGAGTTGATGAATGACTTATATGTTCCAAGGAGTTGCGTTCAAAAAAAAGTCTGCACAAGTTACCAACATAGTCTTTAAACAGGCCTATAGTCTGAATTTATTTTTATAGCATTAAAAGCTCTATGTTACTGAGCTCAGTGTATCCTGTTGAACATGGACTAGTGGAGAACACCAGTGAAAAACAAAAGCTGTATTATCCAGAACAAGGCTTTCAAAAAGCAATGTTATATGGCTGAATGTATGCCCACATCTGGCATCAAATTTCTAATGGTTCACTTTCACAGAACAATAACAAAAGCAATACTATCTTGCCTTTACATGTTGCTGTATTATTCCAAAGCACTTTTCTTTCTACATTTCATCTGTGAAGCTACCCTGTGAGGTAGGCAGAGCTGTAAGAGAGATTAAGTGACTTTCTAAGGTTACCCAACTAAGTTCCCTGGCTCCTTTTCTAGTTTTCTTTAGGATGAGATTAAATATACCACAAACTATTGAGCTTAAGGTTGAGAAATAATGAACCATTCTTCAATGCAGGACATAAATGGGCTGCTTTACTCACATTTTCAATCTTATATAAAATTAAGTGGAAGGCATATTTTGATGAAGATTTCTCTGAAATCTTAATGGGGTATGTGCATGTGTTTTTTATATGTACACACAAAATACACATGGGGGGCTTCTATATATACAGTCAACCCTCTTGATGGTGAAAAAGGATTCCTTACTATTCACTCTACAAACACTGCCTTTTTCTCCCTGCTAAGAGACCACCACCAACCACAGTCAAAATTTCCCGACATAATTTTATATGTTCCACTCACTTCATTTCCTGAGGAGTAATTTTATGTGTAAATAAAGTCTTTATAATATTGACATATCCTGTTTCATAGCTTGTATTCTTCCCATGGAGAACTGCTACGCCAGCCAAATCAAATGCTCCCACTACACAGATGAGAAGTCTGAATCAGGAAGTTGTAGGGTTTTCTTTTGAAATTAAATTGAACTTTTTAAGGGAGCATTTGATGTCCACTTTTCCAAAAGAATCTACTTTTTTTCATCTCATCTGAAATATGCACATGGTGCATTTTCTGGTAACATTAAACCCTCCACATTCCCCTATTTGTTGTTTCTTAGATATTTCCCTTTTAACCTAACACAGTCAGAAAGACATAAAGCATTATCCTTGATTGAATAGATATCCACAGAAACCTTGGTCCTCTGGAGCAACCTAAAGACATTTCTCTCTCCGGTGCCTTTCTGGGATGAAGGGCTGAATCAACAAAGCTGGTATTTGAAACCTTCCTTCAGAATATCCACGTCCCCCTGTTGACGCAAAGGCAATCTCGAGCAGTTTAAGAAGAATGTACTTGTAATAAGGTAAAAATGAGTTCGTAACATACTATTAAGTCACCTCAAACTTAATGAACACTATATCTTCATTTACAAAATCAAAAGGTAGAAGGTATCCACTTACTGTTTAATAATTTTTGACAGCCAAAAGGAAAAATGGAATATGTGCAGTACCTTGTTCCCAACTACAGTCAATGTTTAACAGAGATTAAAAACAAGCTTTAAAAATGTTAACACTCTTCTGTATGTATGCATACTAATATTTGTTGGAGGCACTAAATGGAAAATTAGTGCTGGGTGTCAGGGTAGATAGGGAACATAAATAGGAAATCCTTCTAGGAATATATAAATTTTATGAACAGTTAAATAAGAGTGGTTACCAAAAAAAGCAGAAAAATATTATATAAGATTATCGGCCATATGCCGCTGATTGAAATACAGAATAATGGGCACTGTAAGAATCAAATTTATTAAAAAATTTTAAAATGAGGCGGGGTGCCCAGGTGGTTTAGTCAGTTAAGCTTCTGCCTTCTCAGTGGGAGGCCTGCTTCTCCCTCTCCCCTCCCATACCACTCCCCCTTGTGCTCTCTCTTTGAAATAAATATATTTTTTAAGATTTTATTTATTTATTTGAGAGGGAGAGAGAACAAGATAGGGGAGAGGCAGAGGAAGAAGCCGACTCCTGCTGAGCAGGGAGCCTGATGCAGAACTTGATGCCAGGACTCCCAGGTCATGACCGTAGCCGAAGGCAGTCACCTAACCAACTGAGCCACCCAGGCACCCTCAAATAAATATTAATTTTTTAACATCTGCGTCACTTAAGTTCATTTCCCAGTTGAATAAATTCCACTTTTAAAAGTGTCTTGACCCAGGACACCTGGGTGGCTCAATGGGTTAAGCCTCTACCTTTGGCTCAGGTCATGATCTCAGGGTTCTGGGATGGAGCCCATCGGGCTCTCTGCTCAGCAGGGAGCCTACTTCCCCTTCCCCCTCTTCCTACCTCTCTGTCTGCTTGTGATATCTCTGTCTGTCAAATAAATAAATAAAATCTTTAAAAAAAAAAGTCTTGACCCTATAACCCATCAATCACACTACTGGATATTTACCCTAAAGATAACAAATGTAGTAATCCAAAGGGACAATGTTTATAGCACCAGTGTCCACAATAGCCAAACTATGGAAAGAGTCCAGATGTCTATCCACAGATGAACAGATAAAGAAGATATATCTATGTAATGGAATATCTGCCATAAAAAAAAGATGAAATCTTAACCATTTGCAATGATGTGGATGGAACTAGAGGGTATTATGCTAAATGAATAAGTCAGAGAAAGACAATTATCATATGATCTCACTGATATGGAAAATTTAAAAAAAAAACAACACAGAGGATCATAGGGGAAGGGAGGGAAAAATAAAATAAGACAAAATCAGAGAGAGACAGACAAACCATAAGAGACTCTTAACTCTAGGAAACAAACTGAGGGTTGCTGAAGGGGAGGTCTGTTGGGGGGGTGGAGTAACTGGGTAATGGGCATTAAGGAGACATGATGTAATGAGCACTGGGTGTTAGATGCAACTGATGAATAACTAAACTCTACCTCAGAAACTAATAATACATATTAATTAACTGAATTTAAATAAAATTTTTAAAACATAGTGTCTTGAGTGGGTCACTTGGGTGGCTCAGTCAGTTAAGTGGCCTACTCTTGGTTTCAGCTCAGGTCATGATCCCAGGGTCCTGGGATTGACCCCTGAGTCAGGCTCTGCACTCAGCATGGAGTCCACTTCTGTAATTTCTCTCCTTCTCCCTCTGCTCCTCCCCCACCCATGCTCTTTCTCTCTCTCTCAAATAAATCTTTAAGTGTCTTAAGCAATAAATGTATAGATATGTACTTAATAGTCATTCACTGTTTTAATATAAATGCATAACTATATTATAAATTAAATATTATATGAGGACTGAAAAAACAGAATATTAAAGAGTGAACAGTTTATAAAACATAGATGGTAATCAATAGAAACAAAAGATGAAACAAGATGAAACCTGTAAGGAGAAACAAAGTGAAGAAATCAAGAATAGTGCTTTTTAATGCAAGGATTCTAAATTTATCTTAACGCTTTTACTGGACAGATTACAGAATTCAAAAAAGACAAACTGCTATGCATTGATATAGCATGAGATCTTGTTTCTGTAAATGGTCGCTGTTATTTACATTATTTAGTTTCAAGAAATAAAATGATTTATTCTTGCATTCATGGCAACTTAAAAATAAAATAAACTTTATGAAAAATTAGCCAACATCTATAGCTTTATCATTACTGTAATCATTAACGTGGTATTAAAGTTTAAGATAGTAATAAAAGTGTTAATTAGAAAGCCGAGAGAAAAGTTTGATTTGAGATATTTTAAGTATGGAAAGTTACTTGTTCCTTGGTGACTTTGTTAATATATATATTTTTTTAACCACTAAGATTGTTTTTGGCTCCTACAAATAAAAAAGTAGCCAGACTAATTGAAAATATACATATGTGCGCGCGCGCGCACACACACACACACACAGTTTTAGAAAAACTCCAAATTCCAGGAAAAAAACGTGAGATAGCATGTAATACAACAAGTTTCATCATGGAAATATTCTTTAGGATGATAAATTTCTGAAAATAGTAGCTTGTAATAGAACGTGCAAATAAGTATGTTAAGCTAGCTGTACAAACAGCATGTCCTTACAGTCACAAAGTTTAAGAAAACTATTGGAATACGTAATTTTGTCAGAGTTTTCAAGTTCATACACCCAAGTTGGTATAGCAGTGCTTTTGCTGGGGAAACGTGGCTTATTATTTGGGTAAAAAGCCACAACTCACTGTTCTAAATAGTTATTTAAATTTGGGTTGCCATTATCATTGACAAAAAGCAATTAATGCTTTAAATGACTTTTTGTTTTGCCATTGTTGGTTGTATAACTATGGCAAATTATGAAATCAAATGTGCCTTGAGTCTTCAATTTTATAATACTCTTTATTAAGCACAGTAATACTAGAGAATCCATTCAAACTTCAAATAAAATTCTTCAGCTCTTAATGAAGCCCCTTTATCAAAATACTCTATTCGGTAATAGGTATTTTCTGATGGGCAAAAATCAAAATGCCTGAGAATCTGCAAGGTTCTAGACATACACCGAAAGTTCTTTGAAAATAACACACTAGTTAATAATTTATCATGTCTTACCTCATGATAGGTCAACAGTTTTTTGATATTTGTGAGTGATGAACTGTCAAGTGTTAAAGATGGCAGAAAAAGACACTAATAGAGATAATACCACTTGCTAGTGAAATTAGGTAGAATCTATGTCTTTGGAAATTCTGCTTCCTGCTATTAATGCATGTTTTGGTGTGCTGCTGAGCTATCCCTTTCAGGACTGAGACATTTCCAGAAGCCGGAGTTTTGGCAGCTGATGACATTTCATTTAGCCTTTTTTTCAGGGACTGCCCTCAACTAAAGAAAGCCACCTTACCCACAGTTGATCTCCTCTCTGTGATCCAACACTGTCTCAGGTAAATGTAGGTAGCCATTGATGGGGCAAATGTGCTCTTTTGGATACCTGATGGAAAGAGCATGAACAATCCCACTGTTTGGGACAAAAGAGAAAACATTCATAGAATTCTCCCACGGCTATACTAACTCTCTTACTGTCTCTCATAATGTATTTCAAGGGACCTGAAATATCAGAGTCATTCTTCAGAACATCACACTGATTCACTCTATCAATGAATAAAGTTCTAACAGTATGAAAGGATACTCAAAGTGTTTTAAAAAATTATGCAAGTAATTCACAGGACTTAAGTGTTGTTGTTGTTGTTTTTTTTAAACTCAGGCATCTAAACAAAACAAAAATGCTGAATATTCAGTATAGAATTCAAAGTGTCAAATAGTCCAATCAATACAATAGAAACCCTGTCGCTAGGGCATGTATTGCCCCAAATGCCAAGTGTACCACCACTCCTCTATTTCAGACCAAGGGCAGAAAACAGTAATAAAACATGGCAGTCTTTCACAAAGAGCTCAGGTATGGGCTCCTAGGTCTTCTCAGCATAGCTATCTGCTTTAGTATCTGCTATCTACTTAGACACTAGTTACAGTTACCTATTAACAATGACTGAACCTAACAGACAAACCCAAAACCTATTTGTGATATTCAGGGTAGTGGAAGTGTTATTATCACTGTTAACCTAAAATAAAATAAAACTCCTGGTTATTTTACTAGGGAAATAAAGGGGAGGGTTATTCAGGAATAGCAGAGAAAAGCAATTTGGGACAAGCCAGCGATGACGATAGACAAGTCTGGAGAACAAAGGTGAGGAACACTCTTTTAGAAAGGAACATGGTGATTTAGGGAGGCTGTTATGAACAAAAAGTCCATTGTTGTAAAACTAGGAGTTCAGAGCACAGCGGCTTTTTCCTGGCTGATCTATAACAATCTCTTCACTAGCTGGGCTGTTTCAGGAGAGGCAGAGAAAAGGAAAACCTTTCTTCCCCCTGGTGGGCTAGTAAACTAGTATCAATTTGCAAGGTTAAGTTTCATCCTGTTGGGTCTGCAACTGACAAGCAGTGCTAGAACTGAGTGCTGCCCCTTCTGGCTTCCCAACTCCTTATTAGTGAAGTATCCTTTCATTGCTTGTCACATTATTATGTATCTTATTTACTCCTCTATGAAATGGAGACATAAGGGGTTAATATCCAAAATAAATATAGAACTTATACACCTCAACACCAAAAATAGTAATAATCCAATTAAAAATGGACAGAGGACCTGAAAAGACATTTTTCCAAAGAACACATATAAATGGGGGCACCTGGGTGGCTCGGTCAGTTAAGTCTGCCTTGGGCTCAGATCACGATCCCAGGGTCCTGAGATCGAGTCCTGCATCAGGCTCCCTGCTAAGAAGGAAGTCTGTTTCTCCCTCTCCCACATCCCCTCTCCTCCAGCCCATTCTTTTTTTCCCTCTCTCAAGTAAGTACATCCTATATACATATATACATACATACACATATATCAAACAGATACGTGAAACTATATTCAATGTCACTATCATCAGGGAAGCACAAATGAAAACCACAAGGAGATATCATCTTACACCTGTCAGAATGACTAGAAACAAAAAAGTTGAAAAATAATATGTGATGGCAAGGATGTGGAAAAGAAGGAATCCTCATGCACTGCTGGTGGAAATGTAAATTGGTACACCCACCATGGACAACAGTATGAAGGTTCCTCAAAAAGTTAGAAGTAACAAATGATCCAGTAATTCCACTACTGGGTATTAACCCGAAGAAAATGAAAACACGAACTCAAAAAGAAGTAAGCATCTCCATGTTTACTGCAGCATTATTTACAGTAGCCAAGATATGGAAGCAATATAAGTGTCCCTCAATGGACAATGGATAAAGATGTTCTTTACACACACAGAAATATTGCCCAGCCATAAAAAAGGATGAGATCTTATCATTTACAACCACACGGATGGATCTAGAGGGTATTATGCTAAGTGAAATAAGTCAGACAAAGAAAGAGAAATATTATGGGATTTCAACTACTCCTGGAATCTAAAAAACAAACAAAAAGCAGAAACAGACCCCCAAATACAGAGAACAAACTGATGGCTGCCAGAGGGGAAGGAGGTGGGAGGGTGGGCAAAATGGGTGAAAGCAAGTGGGAGGTTACAGTCTTCCCATTATGGAATGAGTAAGTGTCGGGGAAAAGTACAGCACAGGGAATATAGTCAATGGTACTAAAACAGCATTGTAGGGTGACCGATGGGATCCCTCTTGTGCTGAGCCTAGCATAACATACGGACTTGTTGAATCACAAGGCTGTACACCCAAAACTAATGTAACATGTGTCAACAATAGTTCGATTAAAAATAAAACATTGACAAAGCTTTGAAAAATCACTTGAAGTAAAATGGAGATCATAATAGCTGTGAAGAGTTGCAGCAAAGCCACATGTGGTGCTGTACATAGAATGGCTGTTAGACAAACAGGCACAGGCAGTCATGTTTTGTTCATTCCCTTAATTCTCTCTGTGTAGCTAACAGACAAAACCCTAGGCTAGAAATTGGTCAAAGAAAGTCCGTTTGGATATGAAGATCCACTTTCATGGAGTTACCCTAGTTAAAACTTTCCTAAAATAAATTATTGCAGTAGCTTTTTTTCTAATACAACTACTGAAGCAAATCTTAGAAAGGCTTTTTTTTAAAGATTTTATTTATTTATTTGACAGAGAGAGACACAGCGAGAAAGGAAACACAAGCAGAGGGAGTGGGAGAGGGAGAAGCAGGCTTCCGGTGGAGCAGGGAGCCCAATGGCTCGATCCCAGGACCCTGGGATCATGACCTGAGCGGAAGGCAGACACTTAACGACGGAGCCACCCAGGCGCCCTTAGAAAGTCTTTTAAATGTCATGGTGCAAGGGCCATCCTGTATAGTAGTAAAAAACTCTGGAGACAGAAGACCTGGCTCTACCACATACTTTGATGCACAAACTTGAGGAAATAATTTGATTACTGTTCTTCATTATCCTTTTTCAAGTGGCAATGTGACTCACCTCTGAGCCAAGCAGTCCTTCGTTTGTAAGTGTATTGTGAAGACTGAATATGAACATAAAATATGTAGCTTGGTGAAGAGTTGGTACTTGAACGATGTTTATCATGTGCCCTTCTTAAGGTTAACATGAAGATGTGCATATTTTAGAAGAAGCATAGCTTAACGGTATTTCATTAGCACTTTAAAATGTACCGGTCTGTTTAAAATTTACAGTGAAAGGAATCATTGTCGATAGCAGAGGAGATTACCTTATATAGTTCTAGTCATAATCAAAATAATACATGGAAATTATGCAAGGTCTTTCAGCAAAGAGCTCAAACACTTTGGAGACATGATCCTATTCTGGAGCCTGCCAACAATTTTATCCACCTCCAGTGCTGACACCATCAACTCCACCCATCCTGTTCCACTTGGCAATGTCAACCTCATTTGAACCTTTGAGAGGCGACAGAGGGGCACTCACTTCAGTAAGAGGGTAAATAAGAGCTCAGATTCAAAACCTGGCTGAATAATGCTGTAAGTGAACCCAGGAGTCACAGTTATTTACTTGTTGGAAATGTTCTCCTGGGGGGAAAAATGAATTTAAAAAGCAAATTAAATATATTAATAATTGTGATTGGCCTCACATGCTCAAGGCAAGAGTATCAAAAAAGGCCACTGAAAAGAAATAAAATACAATAAAATAAAAAGGCCTCTATCTTCTCCACAAGCTAGAGTCCTTCTTTCACCCCAAGGAGCTTCCTTTCCACCTCAAAGAACAGTTTTAGGTATGGAAGATCCAATTAAAAAAAAAAAAAGGGACGCCTGGGTGGCTCAGTTGGTTAAGCGGCTGCCTTCGGCTCAGGTCATGATCCCAGCATCCTGGGATCGAGTCCCACATCGGGCTCCTTGCTCAGTAGGGAGCCTGCTTCTCCCTCTGCCTCTGCCTATCACTCTGTCTGCCTGTGCTTGCACTCTCTCTCTCTCTAACAAATAAATAAATAAAATCTTTAAAAAAAAATGAAGAAAACAACAAGAACAATGTAGCTCTTTTTGTGGAACACAGAGGACACCACAGGGTCAGGTTTAAGCTGACCCACACCCTTAAGCATGAGAGACTTCCCAATGCCCGAAAGCCACCCAATTACTCATTTTGTCATCATTCTTGGAGTATACTGATTATTCTAATTACCATTATAGGAAATGGAATACAAAAGCTACATGACCTCAAAATCCGTCAGAATTTTCAGAAATCTCATCACTTGGGACATTAAAAATATATGGCAATAAAATGTACTGAAACCCTCAAAATGGGGGCTTAGGCCATTTTGAAAAAGTTATGGCAATGCACATGGTCACTTGAGGCATGGAGTCTATGGCAGGGCCCTACAGGTGGTTATGTCTAACACTTAGACTTCTTTGTCTCTCTACAACCTGTCCTCCTAAAGGCTTCCACATATCAGTAAGTGGCATATTCTCCTTTTAAACTGCTCCTACAGACTGAACATATGTGTCCCCTACAAATTCGTATGTTGAAATCCAACCCTCAGTGTGATAATATTTGGAGGTAAGGCCTTTGGGAGATGATTAGGTCATGAGGTGGAGACCTCATAAAAGGGATTAGTGCCCTTATAAGAAAGACTCTGGAGAGCTCCCACTCTACTTCCCCCATATGAGGACAAAGAGAAAAGACAGAAAGCTCTGAACAAGGAAGTAAATTCTCATGACACCAGATCAGCCAGCACCCTGATGTTGGACCTCCCATTGTCAAGAACTAAGAAATAAATTAGTTGTTTATAAGCCATCCAGTCTATAGTATTCTATTACAGTTGTCCCAATAGACTAAGGGAACAGTTAAAGCCTGCACATAGACTCATCCTTGACTCCTCTCTTCTTCATGCACCCTCAATCAGGTCAACCAGTGAACCATGTTCCAGCTTTGAAATGATCACCTGTGCCCTGGATTCCTGGAAGAGCACTGTAAGCTGCCTCTCTGCATCTTTTCTTGCCACCCACTCTTCAAGGCAGCAACCTTACTAACACTTTCAAAACATAAAACCAATCACATCATTCCTCTGGTTCAACCACCTCCATGACTTCCCATTTCCCTTAAAGCAAAATCCAAAGTTTTTACCATGGCTGTTGAGGTCTCCAAGATGTTGTACCTTATTAGTTTTCTGGGTTCCTCTCCCACTCCTCCTTGACTCCTGCTCCAACCGCACTGAATTCCCTGCAGCCCCTTGAACACCTGTGTACCTGCACTTCCCCCACTGGACTGCTCTTCCCTCATGTATCTCTGGGGCTCACTACTTCACTTTCTTCTTGTCTTTGTTCTTTGGAAAGCCAATATGAAAAAAAAAAAAAAAATCAAAGCAAAACAACATAAATCTTACTACCCTTAATCTTTATTATTCTTCTAGTACTCTCATCCCCTAAAATCTTGTGAGTATGTCTATTTAATTATCTATTGTCTGTCTCTTCCCATTAGACTAAGTGCCATGAGCGTATGGACTTGTTTAAATTCACTGCTGTATCCCGGCTCTCTGAACAGAGTCTGGCATATGGAACATGCTCAGTAAACACTTATGGAATAAATGGATCTGATTTATTCAATCAGAATTTATAGAAGTTAATCATGTAATAACGGATGTTCACACTCATCATGGCTTAGAAAACTAACAAGGATTCACTATACATAGTGTTCCCTTACACACTGAAGAAGACAACTGGAAGCATTATTTGCACATGAATTGTCCAAGGGAAGTTTTCAAAAACCCAACAGGAGTTGCATGTGGTAAAGGAACTTCAACAAAAGAAAGTTAGGTCAAACATCTGGACCACTGCTTTTCTAAAATATACAATGTACTTTAGGCTAAGGGAATATATATGTTTCTGTTGTACAGATTATCCCGGGCAGGGTGGCATAGAGTTGAAATTTTCTACTGGTATTACTGCCTATGATAGACCAAAATATATCCGAAGTCTTGACCTTGAGGGCCCAAACACCTGCCAGTACACAGGAATGCAGAATCTTTGGGGCGGCGGCGGTGGGGGGTGGTTCCTATGTTAGAGAAGGAAGAGTTGTGATCATTGCTATCAGCATCAATTACCAAGGGCTCCATGCAATTCTGTGACTACTAGTAAGCTGGACTTTCTTTCATCCATTCACTTGATAAGCCATGGCATACTGCAGTGAACAAAACAGACAAAAGTCTCCTTCATAGACTTTACAGCAAAAAATAAAACTAAATATGTTCTAATTGTTACAAAGCAAAAAAAAATGAAGGAAAGGGAAGAACTTGGGGGACAAGAGACATGCTGCAAGTTCACAAAAGAAGGTGTACTTCAAGAAAAGAACAGAAGGAGGTGATGGGACTGGGTACCAAGTTATACAGAGGTCTTGGGAAAGGGCCTTCTAATACCTAGTGCCACGTCTCCAAGTTGACTAGGGGAAATGCATCTGGTGTGTTAACTGAAGAGCCAGAAGACCACTGTCAAATGGAGAAGAGTGAGCAAGAAGTAAAATAAAGTAATAAAATAAAATAAAAGGTGTTGGTAGTAAAGAGAGCACCTAAGTAAAGACTTATTCCCAGGCAGATGGAAAGCCACTGGAGCACTTTGGAACCGAGGAATGACAGGATCTGAGGTGTACTTCACTGGGATCTCTCTGGCTACAGTATGAAGAACAGACTGAAAGAGGCCAGCATGGAAACAGGAGACTAAGAGACCAACAAAAGGTTGCAGCAATAACCCAGGTGAGGGATGATAGTGGTGTGGGTTAGGACAGTTGAGGAGCAGAGGAGGCAAAGGAGATGGTGAAGGTACAACTTTTCACCCTAAGAGAATATCTCCTGACTCCCAGGCTAGGCAGGACATATGAAAAACTTATACCCTGATTTTCCCTTGAAGTCTGACAATATAAAATGCATAAAAAGTCAAAACACGTCTGAGAGGGGAGGTACAAAAAATAAATAAATAAATAAAAGAGGAAAATAAATTGCTAAGTCTATTCAAAATCTGCTTCTTCATTAAACTCCTTTCCACCTTCATTGTGAACACTACTGCTGTCTCCTTGTCTGGAGCTTCGAACCCCAGGCAGGCCTGGAGCAAAAGAATTCCATTAGGTTGCCTGGCCACCCCTCCGGCTTCCTAAGGCCACTTGCCCACAGCAACCCCAGCTCTGCCTTCGGTCAATTTCTAGACTGTTTCTCCCTGTGACTTCTCACCTGTCTCTGCTTTCTAACACACTGACCTCTCCTGGCCCTAATTCCAATTAAAACTTACGTTTTGCTTCCTTAGGGCTCTGAATCCAACTGATGAGGTTGCTACTGGCTTTATTACCCTTTCCTTTCCAGGTGGCCGATTTCATTTTGGAGACGCTGAATCTCAAACCCCAGAGGTGTCTCTAATGTTAGAAACGTGAGCAGGCTGGTAAGGGGTGGTCTGGGGCTGCTGAATTTCTGATCCTTCTTAAATCACATCATGTGTGTATTTGTTCATTCCATATAAGCTGAAATCTAGCCCTGCTTAAATGTTCTCCATAGACGGGGAAGCAGGGGGAAAAAAAAAAAATCAATAAATTATGTTCCCTATAGTACAGCTGATATGCACACTTTACTTACAAGTGTTCCATGTACTTAAGACTATGTCTCCTTCATTCCACCACCTCCTATTCTCAAGCTGAACAAGTGAAGCAACAGAATACTTAGATAAAGGTTTAACCCGTTGGGTCAGTCTAAAACCCCCCTGCATTTCCAGAATTCACCTGGAACCTACCCAGAGAACCAAGTCCTGTTTGAGACTCCATTTAAAGAGACAAAAAAATTAGATAAGGTCTGCAAAGAAATTAAAGTAGCAGGCACAGCAAGGGCGAGAGAGGGTAGAGGACCAGAAATATCAGCCTGGAGTATAGATATAGAGAACTAACAGGCAGTTTTATAACTTAATGGGTAAAGGACAACCTTACAAAGAATGGGGTCTCTGTCAATTTTTATTTAATGCAGGAGTTAATAGAAATAGCAGATAGAGTACAAGAATAAAATTTTATGAAAATGATGGCTGTTAAAAATTTTGAAGGGTTATTGAGGGATGACTGCATAAGCACACTTGGAGGCAGCCACACATCCCTTTTTGTTTTAAGTGGTCCTAGTTTACACCTGTTGCCTTGGGGTAATTAATATTACCCTCTTTTGCCCTCAAGGTACCCAAGTTGGGACCATAAGTTATAGGATCATCTTACCTAAATTCCCTACATAAACATATTTTGAATGAATACAGACTTAATTTCACTATACATCCCTTCTAGCCCTACCAGAATACAGAGTTTTCATAGTGACAATAAGATTCCTGGCTCTAACCCTGCCTATAATTTTCAGTCTCCCCATGTGACTAGATGACCAAGAAGAACCACAAACTAGCAAAGCCATCGCTCCAAGAATCCTTGAATCCCAATATGTGGGCCTCCCTAGAAACTGAACCTTTTCTCATGCCCGCGTTTCTATAGGCAGATCTGGGCAACGTGAAAAAGGAGACTTGCTTTCAGCACTACTTCCTCCAGAGCTGCTTCCTGACTTTTAATTAATTAATTAGTTAATTAATTATTTTAATTTTCTATCTTGCAATGGATCGACCATCCTCAGAACTATCCAAACTTCAAATCTCACCGAAATTTTCCCGACCATGTCCATCATCTGTCAGGACTATGGTCTTGGTTATCAAAGTGCCATCCTCACCCTGAGGTAGCCCAAAATAAATTTTGGGTAGGCAGACACTCCCAGACCTTTCACCTCGCGCTAGAACCAACGCTAAGGCACATTTTAGCAATGGCACCTCTTAGGTTCTCATTCTCACCACCACTTGATGAAATGATCAGCCTAAGGGAACACCGTTGTGCTGGAGGAGGAAGAGACACCAGGGAGATATTTAAATAGAATTAAACAGGACCTTCTATTACAAAGTTTTGTTGTGGGACCAAATACTGTACACAGAGCCCTCTATTTGCCCAGTCATTTGTTCCCGAATGTGCCCAGTTAGATTATATTCTTTCGTAATCCAGAAAAAAAAAAAAAAAAAGCCTGCCTAGAGATTTAACAGGAAGGTTTAGGTCCATATGGTGGAGACTACTGTGCACACTCCACTGTCACCCTCACACCTGGGTATAACCATTCAAGTGAGTTCTGGACAACAGAGTGAAGTCAAAGTGTGTTCCTGACAGAGTGAGGGGGGAAGAAATACAGGTGTCTTTCCCAGGATCTTTTCTTCCGCATCCACCAGCTAAATGTAAGAACCTAGTGTGAAACAGGGCCATGGGGAGGAGCCTAGGTCCCTGAATGACCAAATCATCTACAGTAGATTTGAGTAAGAAGTCACCTGTGATTATTTGAAACTACAGAAAATGTGTAACTGTGCATTATAGTGATTAGATAATTGGCTACTAAAATCCAATTCTTAGATTTTGAGTGTGGAGTCGAGATGGAGACTTGAGAGTCTCCACACAATTAAAGGACCTTTAAATGACCACTGGGAGGACTGGTGGGAGAGCAGGGCATTAACCTCCCTAAAGCTGGCTTCTATTCCTCTCTAATCTCTGACTTTTCCCAATGCTCAAATACCTGGCATCAAGAACAAACAAAGAAACAAAAACAACTTCTATTCAGAGGTAAACTTGATTTTGTTTTTAATGATAAATAGGATCATTTTGTGGAAAAATAAACCATTCCCTACCATCAGAGAAGGGGTTCAGAACAACAAACATGAAGTGTGTGGATTATTTTGACCTGAACACAATCAAGGCCCTTAAAGACTCAGAAGAAGCGTTTTACCTCCCCATTAACTGCCTCTAAGAATTCATACAGAGGGCCTGGCCCAAGAAGACAGTTATCAGCAGAGATAACGATAAAGAAGAAAGCTAGGAATGGTAAGCGGAGGGGAGCTTGGCAGGACCTGTTTGTTCAAGTATCTAAGCCCCACGGTCTCTGCAGACCATGACACACACTTGTTTACCAGCCTTCTATTCTTCCTATCTTCCTGTGAATTATCTTCCTTCCCTTTGAAACTTCAGACCCCTCCCCTCCTCTGTTTGGTTCAGGATGACATATAAACCTACTTGCCTGTCTTTGAGCCTTTCATGTCTTTGAAATTAATATTTCTCCTATTAATCTGTCTTAGGTCAATTTGATAAACAGACCAGACCTCCCCACCAATGCCCCCAAAAAAACCTAAGAGAAGGAAAATTTTTCGGTGCTTCCATTAGTGACCACGAAGGGACCTTCCGCACTCTGGGATTTTTGCAGCTGAGAGATCCTAGGACCTCGGACAAGCAGCAGCGGAAGGTAAGAATTCTTACCATGTCAGTCTCCCAGACCTCTGCCTGTGGGGTCCAGTGGAAACAAGAGTAGTGAGTCCTTTTTCCTTTTTACCATTGGATTACCAGGAAAGAATACTGGGTGAACTAGTTTCTTGGGTATAGTAACTCTGGCAAAGATTTGGTTTGAGTATTCTTATTTTCCTATTGATTCCCTTCCCCCAGAGATAGTTGTTATTTTGCTTCTGTCATCTTGTCCTATGTCCAGAGACCTTGGCTTTAAAACCACGGAGAATATTCTCTCTAGTCTCCACCAACCAAAAGATACATGTATCAGTGTGAATCCAGCAGACCCAAACAGGATGTTTTTCTGATAAGAAAAACTAAACTTGGTCCGACTTGAGCTGGACGGGTTCCAGGGTGCGGTGGCATTCCCTTTGTCCAACTGTGGCAGCCCTCAGGGGAGTTTGTCATTAAAGGATCCCCATCCATACAAGATCATGGTCATCTCCATCTTCATTGTGTTGTTACTGCTGGGAAAGTCCTACTCTAGAGGCACCTGCCCAGTGCCATGGATTAGCAGGTCTATGACTGGAGGCAACTCACATTCTCATGAGAAAATAGACTCCATTTGCACTACACTATTCTTACCAGCTATGACAATGAGGGTCTTTTGCTTTCTCAGGCTAACCTTGGTAGTGAACTTTCTGGATTTTGCGAGGGCTGTACCTTTTACACTCTTCTTTGGGATGACTCTTGCGAAAAAGAGTTATGGTTTGAGTCCCTATTAAGAAAATAAGATCCTACTCATCAATGGCCACATGATAGATCCTTTGAATTGGCTATATTTCAAAGAACAAATTTTATAGAGTGCACATCCTAAGCAACTGTCTTATTGGTACCTATGGAAAGACCAAATTAAGAAGAAGATACAAGGATTATAATGCTAGCCTTAGGGATTCTAAGAAGAACAGAAATTAGGCTTATAAAAAAATTAAGGTCTGGGGTGCCTGGGTGGCTCAGTGGGTTAAGCCTCTGCCTTCGGCTCAGGTCATGATCTCAGGGTCCTGGGATTGAGCCCCGCATTGGGCTCTCTGCTCAGCGGGGAGCCTGCTTCTCCCTCTCTCTCTCTGCCTGCTGCTCTGCCTACTTGTGATTCTATCTCTCTCTCTGTCAAATAAAAAAAAAAAAAAAATTAAGGTCTATGCCCAATGTTAACTCCCCTTCTTAAAAACTACCCCGTCTCCTCATTCAATTCCCAAACCTCCTGCAAATAATCAGGATATAGATCAGCTTGAGGCCAATGTTCAGGGAGCTAATGAAAGCAATAGTAAAGTTTTTTACTCCACAGTGAATTGGTCTAAGGTTGAATTGTGCACTCAGGAACGAGAGTTGTTCAATGTTTTATACAGACTTTCCTAACCTCCTGGGGTTGATGAGACTCTGGGGAATTTTCTGGCAAATTGCTACATTATTCCCTTAAATAGCTAAGGGAAATTAAAATTAATGAAAAATCTTGCCAAATTCTGACAGATACTAGAGTCTGCAGAGGAGACCTTAGGAAAACTGGCAGAAGCCAGCTAAGAGCAAAGATTCTTGCCAGATTCAGCTCTCTTGCCTCTCTGTAAGGCCCAGTCAAGAGAGGAAAATAACATTTGACATCCCTTCCTTTCCAAATCCAGATTCATTGGTTATTGATCCTTTCTTTCCCAGGGACCAGTATTGCTTTCTTGCTTGTCTCACTTTGTGTCCTGAGAATCTGGCTTGACTTTCCATCTGCCTGGACCCTGTTGGCTAGGCTGTCAGTTCTTTCTTTAGGTTGGTTATCTTTATGAGTGACACTAGATTTTGTGAAGTTGGCCTTTGTGCCTTCCTTGAGGACACCTCTTGGGTCCACAGTTGTTGAATACTGCTAGAAATATTTACTGTTTGTCCCAGCTGAAACATGACGAGATATTTGAAAGGATTCAATAACTCTGTGATTAGAAATCTTGATTCTATTGCAAGCTGATATGCATAGCTTAATAGGACTTTTTGAGACCTTCTTCTCTAAGCTAAATGTGTCCAGAGAAAAAGGAAAACATTCCAGTGTACGTGGATGGATAGGTCAGTCCTTTACAATCCAAAGTACACCCCCATTCTTTGAGGAACTAAAGCAACTGCCCTTATCTTTAAAATCAGAGGGGAGACAAGTCATGAGAGACTGAACTCTGAGAAACAAACAGGGTTTTGGAGGCGAGCGGGCTAGGGGATTGGGTGATCCTGGTGGTGGGTACTGTGGAGGGTACATATTGCATGGAGCACTGGGTGTGATGCATAAACAATGAATTCTGGAACACTGAAAAGAAAATTAAAAAATGAATAAAAATTTTTAAAAAATACTGGTTCTTTCCAAATACAGGAAAACCTCTCCTCCTAAGCTGTGACTCACAGCAATTTAGAAGAATATATCTTTATGAGATATCCAAAAAGGTGTAATAATAATTTAAATAATTTAAATTAATAATAATATACATTATATGTGATATATATATAATAATATATATATAATAATAAAATAATTTATTTTTTAATTTATTTTTTAAATTTTCTCAGGGCACCTGGGTGGCTCAGTGGGTTAAAGCCTCTGCCTTTGGCTCAGGTCATGATCCCGGGGTCCTGGGATCAAGCCGCACATCGGGCTCTCTGCTCAGCAGGGAGCCTGCTTCCCCTCTCTCTGTCTCTGCCTGCCTCTCTGCCCACTTGTGATCTCTATCAAATAAATAAATAAAATCTTTTTAAAAAAATAATAATTTTCTCTATAATCAACCCTATTTTAATTTAATTTAATAAATTTTTAATTTATTTTATTAAAGTAAACAGACTAATTTGTTCACAGATTAAGTCTAGTTTTAATAAATTTGGCCTGATTATGTAATTACAGCAGAAATAGTGATGGATCATATAGGCTCTTTTAAATCTGCTTTGCTGGAACTTGTGTTTTGTTTTTGTTTTTTTTAACGGAGAGAGAAAACATGAGGGAGGGGCACGGGGAGGGAGAATCTTAAGCAGGCTCCACTCTCAAGGTGGTGGGGGGAGGGGGGATGTGGGAGGGGTGGTCTCATGACCCTGAGATCATGATCTGAGCTGAAATCAAGGGTTGGTCTCTCAACTGATTGAGCTGCCTAGGCACCCTTACTTTTACTGGAACATTTTATAAAAAAAATCTCAGACTGAATTTTTAAAAGCCTCTTGAGTTAAGGATGTCAGGCCAATGAAATTTTTGCCATCAGACTTCACCAGCAACACCTATAGATTCAGGTTAATTCTTATCTTCTTGAGGTCTCCCAAACATACTGAAGTTTCTATACCTGCCATTAAGTGACCTTATTTATCTGGTAAGGCTGCCAGGAACCCTGTAAGCAAGTTGCCAGGCTGTCCCCCCCCCCCAAGGGGTTTTATTAGCTCCATAGCTTAGCTCCTTAAAGCAGTCTCATCATACCTGAGTCTATGCACGTTATTCTCCAAATAGGATATTCCCATCAAAGCCTTGGTAACATGATCAATGTTTCCAATTGTATCTTATTACAAGGTGAGATTCTTAATGAACTTAGACAAATAACTATAGTCCTATGAAAATAAGAATACTCCCAGAGTTTTCAAATTCTGGAGGGATAATGTAGGGAGGAAAAGATTTAAAAAACATATGAGCAAAGATTAAACATTTAATTGCTCAAGCCATAATTTTATTTTTTTCAATTTTTTATTTTATTTTTTCAGTGTTCCAAGATTCACTGTGGTTATCAAATTCTAGTGCTGTTAATGGTCTTTGAGATTTTGTTTTCTACCTATAAATTGAACTAGATCCTGAATTCTTCCAGCTTTCTTTGCAATAGCTGGCTACAATTCTCCAAACTGACACTCTTCTCCTATCTTCCTGACTTGGAATCACTAAGAACAAAAACTGCCCTTTTCCCTAAGCCATGCAAGCTAGAGTTGGACAATTTGCTATGAACTTCGGAGAAATCACAACAGTTCGTGTCTAAACAATCTTCATGCCAGCTGCCGACTGACCACCTGGAAAGATCACCAGAGGCATTCAAACTACAAAGCAGGATTATCTATCAGATTTCCTCTGCCTGCCCTCACTCCAACTGAAGATACTTCAAACCAGACATCTAGCTGCCTTCAGAACTCAGAAACTAGAATTAGTCTGTCTAATCACAAACCATTTTTTTTTCTTTTGTTTCCATAGACATGTCACTTACTAAAAACCTGATTGTACCATGAACTTAACTTTGGGAGTCCACCTGCATCACCATCTCCTGAAAGGAGACAACTGTTTAACTGAAAATATCTATTCTCAGGACCAAGAGACAGGTTCAGTGAGATGGAATAATCTAAAAACTCAGTTTCTGGACTGTCAAACTTCCTGGTGAAGTTTTATAGGTGGGATGAAGGGGGTTCAGAATGAGTCTCCCAAAAATGTGTCACTTTGACACACAGATTATTTTGAGCCGAAGCCAGTCAAGACCCAAAGACTCCAAAAGACTTTTTACCTCCCCATTAACTGTCTCCAATAATTTCGATTCAGAGCCTGGTCCAGGAAGAGAGCTAACAGCAGAGATAACTGTAAGAATTATAAGGCAGGTGTGGTAAGCTAGGCAAAGCGCCCCAGAGCCTGTTTGTCGGAATTCCTCTCTGTGTCCCACTGTCTCTGTGTGGTATGACAAACATTGACCAGACTTTTCGCTCTTCCTGTCAATTGTCTTTCTCTTCTTTGAAGGCCCGGAAGCTTACTCCCTCTCTCCTTGGTTTGGGATGGCATATAAGCCTCAGTTGCTTGACTATCCTTAAGTTTCTCTTTTTGTGAGGCTCCTTTAGGTACGAAATTATTTATGTATGAAATTTTTTTTTTTTCATTTAACTCACAGACCAGCCCATATATTCCATGTATTCAACAATACATTCATTCACTCATTCACCCTTTGGAGTGGAAAACAGTCACTAACCAGAGAAACAGGCAGGAAGATACGATCAGTTATAAGAAGAGTAAAAATAAATTTCTGTGGAAAGCAATTTAAAGTAACACTGTCATTATGTATTATGAATAAGGTGGTATCAAATTGCTAAATCACAACCACTTATTTGATCAAAGCCTTGGACTTCTATTTACAAACTCCAGAGCTTTCTTAGGACTTTAAAGTAGTGCCAATATAATCAGAGTAAGACTATAAAGGTATCATGTGGAATGTCTTTCCAATTCCAAGAAATGGTTTCCAGTGGCTCTGAATAACTAGACATCATCACTGTCCTTTACCATTCTATACACACACACACACACACACACACATATATATTCCAGTGAATCTCATGTTCTATTTCATGTGATACCTATAAGCTACTCTGTCCAAATTCCAATTCCAGTTTTTTTATAAGTTCAGCTGTGATCCACGATTCATTCTGTTAAGTCTTCTCCATAATCCCTCCGTTCCATATTGTATATACACCTTCAGTGCTTCCTTCCCTCCCTCACATCCTAACACCTTCATTTAATCACTTCTTAATCATTTGCCTGAAAAGTAAACCCTCCAGTCACTTATTGTTTCCTTCCAGATGCTGCTG